>NW_027617166.1:0-140980 GCF_964187855.1 Myxine glutinosa | reverse complement strand
AAACCACTTTTCGCACTTGTGTTAGTGTTGAAAAACCACTTTTCGCACTTGTGTTGGTGCAGGAAACCACTTTTGCACTTGTATTAGTGTGGAAAAAACACTTTTTGCACTTGTGTTAGTGTTGAAAAACCACTTTTCGCACTTGTGTTAGTGTTGAAAAACCACTTTTCGCACTTGTGTTAGTGTTGAAAAACCACTTTTCGCACTTGTGTTGGTGCAGGAAACCACTTTTGCACTTGTATTAGTGTGGAAAAAACACTTTTCGCACTTGTGTTAGTGTTGAAAAACCACTTTTCGCACTTGTGTTAGTGTTGAAAAACTACTTTTCGCACTTGTGTTGGTGCAGGAAACCACTTTTGCACTTGTATTAGTGTGGAAAAAACACTTTTCGCACTTGTGTTAGTGTTGAAAAACCACTTTTCGCACTTGTGTTAGTGTTGAAAAACCACTTTTCGCACTTGTGTTAGTGTTGAAAAACCACTTTTCGCACTTGTCTTGGTGCAGGAAACCACTTTTGCACTTGTATTAGTGTGGAAAAAACACTTTTCGCACTTGTGTTAGTGTTGAAAAACCACTTTTCGCACTTGTGTTAGTGTTGAAAAACCACTTTTCGCACTTGTGTTAGTGTTGAAAAACCACTTTTCGCACTTGTGTTGGTGTAGGAAACCACTTTTGCACTTGTATTAGTGTGGAAAAAACACTTTTCGAACTTGTGTTAGTGTTGAAAAACCACTTTTCGCACTTGTGTTAGTGTTGAAAAACCACTTTTCGCACTTGTGTTAGTGTTGAAAAACCACTTTTCGCACTTGTGTTGGTGCAGGAAACCACTTTTGCACTTGTATTAGTGTGGAAAAAACACTTTTCGCACTTGTGTTAGTGTTGAAAAACCACTTTTCGCACTTGTGTTAGTGTTGAAAAACCACTTTTTGCACTTGTGTTACTGTTGAAAAACCACTTTTCGCACTCGTGTTGGTGCAGGAAACCACTTTTGCACTTGTATTAGTGTGGAAAAAACACTTTTCGCACTTGTGTTAGTGTTGAAAAACCACTTTTCGCACTTGTGTTAGTGTTGAAAAACCACTTTTCGCACTTGTGTTGGTGCAGGAAACCACTTTTGCACTTGTATTAGTGTGGAAAAACACTTTTCGCACTTGTATTAGTGTTGAAAAACCACTTTTCGCACTTGTGTTAGTGTTGAAAAACCACTTTTCGCACTTGTGTTAGTGTTGAAAAACCACTTTTCGCCCTTGTGTTGGTGCAGGTAACCACTTTTGCACTTGTATTAGTGGAGAAAAAACACTTTTCGCACTTGTGTTAGTGTTGAAAAACCACTTTTCGCACTTGTGTTAGTGTTGAAAAACCACTTTTTGCACTTGTGTTAGTGTTGAAAAACCACTTTTCGCACTTGTGTTGGTGCAGGAAACCACTTTTGCACTTGTATTAGTGTGGAAAAAACACTTTTGGCACTTGTGTTAGTGTTGAAAAACCACTTTTCGCACTTGTGTTAGTGTTGAAAAACCACTTTTCGCACTTGTGTTGGTGCAGGAAACCACTTTTGCACTTGTATTAGTGTGGAAAAACACTTTTCGCACTTGTATTAGTGTTGAAAAACCACTTTTCGCACTTGTGTTAGTGTTGAAAAACCACTTTTCGCACTTGTGTTAGTGTTGAAAAACCACTTTTCGCACTTGTGTTGGTGCAGGAAACCACTTTTGCACTTGTATTAGTGTGGAAAAAACACTTTTCGCACTTGTGTTAGTGTTGAAAAACCACTTTTCGCACTTGTGTTAGTGTTGAAAAACCACTTTTCGCACTTGTGTTAGTGTTGAAAAACCACTTTTCGCACTTGTGTTGGTGCAGGAAACCACTTTTGCACTTGTATTAGTGTGGAAAAAACACTTTTTGCACTTGTGTTAGTGTTGAAAAACCACTTTTCGCACTTGTGTTAGTGTTGAAAAACCACTTTTCGCACTTGTGTTAGTGTTGAAAAACCACTTTTCGCACTTGTGTTGGTGCAGGAAACCACTTTTGCACTTGTATTAGTGTGGAAAAAACACTTTTCGCACTTGTGTTAGTGTTGAAAAACCACTTTTCGCACTTGTGTTAGTGTTGAAAAACTACTTTTCGCACTTGTGTTGGTGCAGGAAACCACTTTTGCACTTGTATTAGTGTTGAAAAACCACTTTTCGCACTTGTGTTAGTGTTGAAAAACCACTTTTCGCACTTGTGTTAGTGTTGAAAAACCACTTTTCGCACTTGTGTTAGTGTTGAAAAACCACTTTTCGCACTTGTCTTGGTGCAGGAAACCACTTTTGCACTTGTATTAGTGTGGAAAAAACACTTTTCGCACTTGTGTTAGTGTTGAAAAACCACTTTTCGCACTTGTGTTAGTGTTGAAAAACCACTTTTCGCACTTGTGTTAGTGTTGAAAAACCACTTTTCGCACTTGTGTTGGTGTAGGAAACCACTTTTGCACTTGTATTAGTGTGGAAAAAACACTTTTCGAACTTGTGTTAGTGTTGAAAAACCACTTTTCGCACTTGTGTTAGTGTTGAAAAACCACTTTTCGCACTTGTGTTAGTGTTGAAAAACCACTTTTCGCACTTGTGTTGGTGCAGGAAACCACTTTTGCACTTGTATTAGTGTGGAAAAAACACTTTTCGCACATGTGTTAGTGTTGAAAAACCACTTTTCGCACTTGTGTTAGTGTTGAAAAACCACTTTTTGCACTTGTGTTACTGTTGAAAAACCACTTTTCGCACTCGTGTTGGTGCAGGAAACCACTTTTGCACTTGTATTAGTGTGGAAAAAACACTTTTCGCACTTGTGTTAGTGTTGAAAAACCACTTTTCGCACTTGTGTTAGTGTTGAAAAACCACTTTTCGCACTTGTGTTGGTGCAGGAAACCACTTTTGCACTTGTATTAGTGTGGAAAAACACTTTTCGCACTTGTATTAGTGTTGAAAAACCACTTTTCGCACTTGTGTTAGTGTTGAAAAACCACTTTTCGCACTTGTGTTAGTGTTGAAAAACCACTTTTCGCCCTTGTGTTGGTGCAGGTAACCACTTTTGCACTTGTATTAGTGGAGAAAAAACACTTTTTGCACATGTGATAGTGTTGAAAAACCACTTTTCGCACTTGTGTTAGTGTTGAAAAACCACTTTTCGCACTTGTGTTAGTGTTGAAAAACCACTTTTCGCACTTGTGTTGGTGCAGGAAACCACTTTTGCACTTGTATTAGTGTGGAAAAACACTTTTCGCACTTGTGTTAGTGTTGAAAAACCACTTTTCGCACTTGTGTTAGTGTTGAAAAACCACTTTTCACACTTGTGTTAGTGTTGAAAAACCATGTTTTGCACTTGTGTTAGTGTTGAAAAACCACTTTTCGCACTTGTGTTGGTGCAGGAAACCACTTTTGCACTTGTATTAGTGTGGAAAAAACACTTTTCACACTTGTGTTAGTGTTGAAAAACCACTTTTCGCACTTGTGTTAGTGTTGAAAAACCACTTTTCGCACTTGTGTTGGTGCAGGAAACCACTTTTGCACTTGTATTAGTGTGGAAAAACACTTTTCGCACTTGTATTAGTGTTGAAAAACCACTTTTCGCACTTGTGTTAGTGTTGAAAAACCACTTTTCGCACTTGTGTTAGTGTTGAAAAACCACTTTTCGCCCTTGTGTTGGTGCAGGTAACCACTTTTGCACTTGTATTAGTGGAGAAAAAACACTTTTTGCACATGTGATAGTGTTGAAAAACCACTTTTCGCACTTGTGTTAGTGTTGAAAAACCACTTTTCGCACTTGTGTTAGTGTTGAAAAACCACTTTTCGCACTTGTGTTGGTGCAGGAAACCACTTTTGCACTTGTATTAGTGTGGAAAAACACTTTTCGCACTTGTGTTAGTGTTGAAAAACCACTTTTCGCACTTGTGTTAGTGTTGAAAAACCACTTTTCACACTTGTGTTAGTGTTGAAAAACCATGTTTTGCACTTGTGTTAGTGTTGAAAAACCACTTTTCGCACTTGTGTTGGTGCAGGAAACCACTTTTGCACTTGTATTAGTGTGGAAAAAACACTTTTCGCACTTGTGTTAGTGTTGAAAAACCACTTTTCGCACTTGTGTTAGTGTTGAAAAACCACTTTTTGCACTTGTGTTGGTGTTGAAAAACCACTTTTCGCACTTGTGTTGGTGCAGGAAACCACTTTTGCACTTGCATTAGTGTGGAAAAAACACTTTTCGCACTTGTATTAGTGTTGAAAAACCACTTTTCGCACTTGTGTTAGTGTTGAAAAACCACTTTTCGCACTTGTGTTAGTGTTGAAAAACCACTTTTTGCACTTGTGTTAGTGTTGAAAAACCACTTTTCGCACTTGTGTTAGTGTTGAAAAACCGCTTTTCGCACTTGTGTTGGTGCAGGAAACCACTTTTGCACTTGTATTAGTGTGGAAAAAACACTTTTCGCACTTGTGTTACTGTTGAAAAAGCACTTTTCGCCCTTGTGTTAGTGTTGAAAAACCACTTTTCGCACTTGTGTTAGTGTTGAAAAACCACTTTTCGCACTTGTGTTGGTGCAGGAAACCACTTTTGCACTTGTATTAGTGTGGAAAAAACACTTTTTGCACTTGTGTTAGTGTTGAAAAACCACTTTTCGCACTTGTGTTAGTGTTGAAAAACCACTTTTCGCACCTGTGTTAGTGTTGAAAAACCACTTTTCGCACTTGTGTTGGTGCAGGAAACCACTTTTGCACTTGTATTAGTGTGGAAAAAACACTTTTCGCACTTGTGTTAGTGTTGAAAAACCACTTTTCGCACTTGTGTTAGTGTTGAAAAACTACTTTTCGCACTTGTGTTGGTGCAGGAAACCACTTTTGCATTTGTATTAGTGTGGAAAAAACACTTTTCGCACTTGTGTTAGTGCTAAAAAACCACTTTTCGCACTTGTGTTAGTGTTGAAAAACCACTTTTCGCACTTGTGTTAGTGTTGAAAAACCACTTTTCGCACTTGTGTTAGTGTTGAAAAACCACTTTTCGCACTTGTGTTAGTGTTGAAAAACCGCTTTTCGCACTTGTGTTGGTGCAGGAAACCACTTTTGCACTTGTATTAGTGTGGAAAAAACACTTTTCGCACTTGTGTTAGTGTTGAAAAAGCACTTTTCGCCCTTGTGTTAGTGTTGAAAAACCACTTTTCGCACTTGTGTTAGTGTTGAAAAACCACTTTTCGCACTTGTGTTGGTGCAGGAAACCACTTTTGCACTTGTATTAGTGTGGAAAAAACACTTTTTGCACTTGTGTTAGTGTTGAAAAACCACTTTTCGCACTTGTGTTAGTGTTGAAAAACCACTTTTCGCACCTGTGTTAGTGTTGAAAAACCACTTTTCGCACTTGTGTTGGTGCAGGAAACCACTTTTGCACTTGTATTAGTGTGGAAAAAACACTTTTCGCACTTGTGTTAGTGTTGAAAAACCACTTTTCGCACTTGTGTTAGTGTTGAAAAACTACTTTTCGCACTTGTGTTGGTGCAGGAAACCACTTTTGCACTTGTATTAGTGTGGAAAAAACACTTTTCGCACTTGTGTTAGTGTTGAAAAACCACTTTTCGCACTTGTGTTAGTGTTGAAAAACCACTTTTCGCACTTGTGTTGGTGCAGGAAACCACTTTTGCACTTGTATTAGTGTGGAAAAAACACTTTTCGCACTTGTGTTAGTGTTGAAAAACCACTTTTCGCACTTGTGTTAGTGTTGAAAAACCACTTTTCGCACTTGTGTTAGTGTTGAAAAACCACTTTTCGCACTTGTCTTGGTGCAGGAAACCACTTTTGCACTTGTATTAGTGTGGAAAAAACACTTTTCGCACTTGTGTTAGTGTTGAAAAACCACTTTTCGCACTTGTGTTAGTGTTGAAAAACCACTTTTCGCACTTGTGTTAGTGTTGAAAAACCACTTTTCGCACTTGTGTTGGTGTAGGAAACCACTTTTGCACTTGTATTAGTGTGGAAAAAACACTTTTCGAACTTGTGTTAGTGTTGAAAAACCACTTTTCGCACTCGTGTTGGTGCAGGAAACCACTTTTGCACTTGTATTAGTGTTGAAAAACCACTTTTCGCACTTGTGTTAGTGTTGAAAAACCACTTTTCGCACTTGTGTTGGTGCAGGAAACCACTTTTGCACTTGTATTAGTGTGGAAAAAACACTTTTCGCACTTGTGTTAGTGTTGAAAAACCACTTTTCGCACTTGTGTTAGTGTTGAAAAACCACTTTTTGCACTTGTGTTACTGTTGAAAAACCACTTTTCGCACTCGTGTTGGTGCAGGAAACCACTTTTGCACTTGTATTAGTGTGGAAAAAACACTTTTCGCACTTGTGTTAGTGTTGAAAAACCACTTTTCGCACTTGTGTTAGTGTTGAAAAAACCACTTTTCGCACTTGTGTTGGTGCAGGAAACCACTTTTGCACTTGTATTAGTGTGGAAAAACACTTTTCGCACTTGTATTAGTGTTGAAAAACCACTTTTCGCACTTGTGTTAGTGTTGAAAAACCACTTTTCGCACTTGTGTTAGTGTTGAAAAACCGCTTTTCGCACTTGTGTTGGTGCAGGAAACCACTTTTGCACTTGTATTAGTGTGGAAAAACACTTTTCGCACTTGTGTTAGTGTTGAAAAAGCACTTTTCGCCCTTGTGTTAGTGTTGAAAAACCACTTTTCGCACTTGTGTTAGTGTTGAAAAACCACTTTTCGCACTTGTGTTGGTGCAGGAAACCACTTTTGCACTTGTATTAGTGTGGAAAAAACACTTTTTGCACTTGTGTTAGTGTTGAAAAACCACTTTTCGCACTTGTGTTAGTGTTGAAAAACCACTTTTCGCACTTGTGTTAGTGTTGAAAAACCACTTTTCGCACTTGTGTTGGTGCAGGAAACCACTTTTGCACTTGTATTAGTGTGGAAAAAACACTTTTCGCACTTGTGTTAGTGTTGAAAAACCACTTTTCGCACTTGTGTTAGTGTTGAAAAACTACTTTTCGCACTTGTGTTGGTGCAGGAAACCACTTTTGCACTTGTATTAGTGTTGAAAAACCACTTTTCGCACTTGTGTTAGTGTTGAAAAACCACTTTTCGCACTTGTGTTAGTGTTGAAAAACCACTTTTCGCACTTGTGTTAGTGTTGAAAAACCACTTTTCGCACTTGTCTTGGTGCAGGAAACCACTTTTGCACTTGTATTAGTGTGGAAAAAACACTTTTCGCACTTGTGTTAGTGTTGAAAAACCACTTTTCGCACTTGTGTTAGTGTTGAAAAACCACTTTTCGCACTTGTGTTAGTGTTGAAAAACCACTTTTCGCACTTGTGTTGGTGTAGGAAACCACTTTTGCACTTGTATTAGTGTGGAAAAAACACTTTTCGAACTTGTGTTAGTGTTGAAAAACCACTTTTCGCACTTGTGTTAGTGTTGAAAAACCACTTTTCGCACTTGTGTTAGTGTTGAAAAACCACTTTTCGCACTTGTGTTGGTGCAGGAAACCACTTTTGCACTTGTATTAGTGTGGAAAAAACACTTTTCGCACTTGTGTTAGTGTTGAAAAACCACTTTTCGCACTTGTGTTAGTGTTGAAAAACCACTTTTTGCACTTGTGTTACTGTTGAAAAACCACTTTTCGCACTCGTGTTGGTGCAGGAAACCACTTTTGCACTTGTATTAGTGTGGAAAAAACACTTTTCGCACTTGTGTTAGTGTTGAAAAACCACTTTTCGCACTTGTGTTAGTGTTGAAAAACCACTTTTCGCACTTGTGTTGGTGCAGGAAACCACTTTTGCACTTGTATTAGTGTGGAAAAACACTTTTCGCACTTGTATTAGTGTTGAAAAACCACTTTTCGCACTTGTGTTAGTGTTGAAAAACCACTTTTCGCACTTGTGTTAGTGTTGAAAAACCACTTTTCGCCCTTGTGTTGGTGCAGGTAACCACTTTTGCACTTGTATTAGTGGAGAAAAAACACTTTTCGCACTTGTGTTAGTGTTGAAAAACCACTTTTCGCACTTGTGTTAGTGTTGAAAAACCACTTTTTGCACTTGTGTTACTGTTGAAAAACCACTTTTCGCACTCGTGTTGGTGCAGGAAACCACTTTTGCACTTGTATTAGTGTGGAAAAAACACTTTTGGCACTTGTGTTAGTGTTGAAAAACCACTTTTCGCACTTGTGTTAGTGTTGAAAAACCACTTTTCGCACTTGTGTTGGTGCAGGAAACCACTTTTGCACTTGTATTAGTGTGGAAAAACACTTTTCGCACTTGTATTAGTGTTGAAAAACCACTTTTCGCACTTGTGTTAGTGTTGAAAAACCACTTTTCGCACTTGTGTTAGTGTTGAAAAACCGCTTTTCGCACTTGTGTTGGTGCAGGAAACCACTTTTGCACTTGTATTAGTGTGGAAAAACACTTTTCGCACTTGTGTTAGTGTTGAAAAAGCACTTTTCGCCTTTGTGTTAGTGTTGAAAAACCACTTTTCGCACTTGTGTTAGTGTTGAAAAACCACTTTTCGCACTTGTGTTGGTGCAGGAAACCACTTTTGCACTTGTATTAGTGTGGAAAAAACACTTTTTGCACTTGTGTTAGTGTTGAAAAACCACTTTTCGCACTTGTGTTAGTGTTGAAAAACCACTTTTCGCACTTGTGTTAGTGTTGAAAAACCACTTTTCGCACTTGTGTTGGTGCAGGAAACCACTTTTGCACTTGTATTAGTGTGGAAAAAACACTTTTCGCACTTGTGTTAGTGTTGAAAAACCACTTTTCGCACTTGTGTTAGTGTTGAAAAACTACTTTTCGCACTTGTGTTGGTGCAGGAAACCACTTTTGCACTTGTATTAGTGTTGAAAAACCACTTTTCGCACTTGTGTTAGTGTTGAAAAACCACTTTTCGCACTTGTGTTAGTGTTGAAAAACCACTTTTCGCACTTGTGTTAGTGTTGAAAAACCACTTTTCGCACTTGTCTTGGTGCAGGAAACCACTTTTGCACTTGTATTAGTGTGGAAAAAACACTTTTCGCACTTGTGTTAGTGTTGAAAAACCACTTTTCGCACTTGTGTTAGTGTGTAAAAACCACTTTTCGCACTTGTGTTAGTGTTGAAAAACCACTTTTCGCACTTGTGTTGGTGTAGGAAACCACTTTTGCACTTGTATTAGTGTGGAAAAAACACTTTTCGAACTTGTGTTAGTGTTGAAAAACCACTTTTCGCACTTGTGTTAGTGTTGAAAAACCACTTTTCGCACTTGTGTTAGTGTTGAAAAACCACTTTTCGCACTTGTGTTGGTGCAGGAAACCACTTTTGCACTTGTATTAGTGTGGAAAAAACACTTTTCGCACATGTGTTAGTGTTGAAAAACCACTTTTCGCACTTGTGTTAGTGTTGAAAAACCACTTTTTGCACTTGTGTTACTGTTGAAAAACCACTTTTCGCACTCGTGTTGGTGCAGGAAACCACTTTTGCACTTGTATTAGTGTGGAAAAAACACTTTTCGCACTTGTGTTAGTGTTGAAAAACCACTTTTCGCACTTGTGTTAGTGTTGAAAAACCACTTTTCGCACTTGTGTTGGTGCAGGAAACCACTTTTGCACTTGTATTAGTGTGGAAAAACACTTTTCGCACTTGTATTAGTGTTGAAAAACCACTTTTCGCACTTGTGTTAGTGTTGAAAAACCACTTTTCGCACTTGTGTTAGTGTTGAAAAACCACTTTTCGCCCTTGTGTTGGTGCAGGTAACCACTTTTGCACTTGTATTAGTGGAGAAAAAACACTTTTTGCACATGTGATAGTGTTGAAAAACCACTTTTCGCACTTGTGTTAGTGTTGAAAAACCACTTTTCGCACTTGTGTTAGTGTTGAAAAACCACTTTTCGCACTTGTGTTGGTGCAGGAAACCACTTTTGCACTTGTATTAGTGTGGAAAAACACTTTTCGCACTTGTGTTAGTGTTGAAAAACCACTTTTCGCACTTGTGTTAGTGTTGAAAAACCACTTTTCACACTTGTGTTAGTGTTGAAAAACCATGTTTTGCACTTGTGTTAGTGTTGAAAAACCACTTTTCGCACTTGTGTTGGTGCAGGAAACCACTTTTGCACTTGTATTAGTGTGGAAAAAACACTTTTCGCACTTGTGTTAGTGTTGAAAAACCACTTTTCGCACTTGTGTTAGTGTTGAAAAACCACTTTTTGCACTTGTGTTAGTGTTGAAAAACCACTTTTCGCACTTGTGTTGGTGCAGGAAACCACTTTTGCACTTGCATTAGTGTGGAAAAAACACTTTTCGCACTTGTATTAGTGTTGAAAAACCACTTTTCGCACTTGTGTTAGTGTTGAAAAACCACTTTTCGCACTTGTGTTAGTGTTGAAAAACCACTTTTTGCACTTGTGTTAGTGTTGAAAAACCACTTTTCGCACTTGTGTTAGTGTTGAAAAACCGCTTTTCGCACTTGTGTTGGTGCAGGAAACCACTTTTGCACTTGTATTAGTGTGGAAAAAACACTTTTCGCACTTGTGTTAGTGTTGAAAAAGCACTTTTCGCCCTTGTGTTAGTGTTGAAAAACCACTTTTCGCACTTGTGTTAGTGCTGAAAAACCACTTTTCGCACTTGTGTTGGTGCAGGAAACCACTTTTGCACTTGTATTAGTGTGGAAAAAACACTTTTTGCACTTGTGTTAGTGTTGAAAAACCACTTTTCGCACTTGTGTTAGTGTTGAAAAACCACTTTTCGCACCTGTGTTAGTGTTGAAAAACCACTTTTCGCACTTGTGTTGGTGCAGGAAACCACTTTTGCACTTGTATTAGTGTGGAAAAAACACTTTTCGCACTTGTGTTAGTGTTGAAAAACCACTTTTCGTACTTGTGTTAGTGTTGAAAAACTACTTTTCGCACTTGTGTTGGTGCAGGAAACCACTTTTGCATTTGTATTAGTGTGGAAAAAACACTTTTCGCACTTGTGTTAGTGTTGAAAAACCACTTTTCGCACTTGTGTTAGTGTTGAAAAACCACTTTTCGCACTTGTGTTGGTGCAGGAAACCACTTTTGCACTTGTATTAGTGTTGAAAAAACACTTTTCGCACTTGTGTTAGTGTTGAAAAACCACTTTTCGCACTTGTGTTAGTGTTGAAAAACCACTTTTTGCACTTGTGTTAGTGTTGAAAAACCACTTTTCGCACTTGTGTTGGTGCAGGAAACCACTTTTGCACTTGCATTAGTGTGGAAAAAACACTTTTCGCACTTGTATTAGTGTTGAAAAACCCCTTTTCGCACTTGTGTTAGTGTTGAAAAACCACTTTTCGCACTTGTGTTAGTGTTGAAAAACCACTTTTCGCACTTGTGTTAGTGTTGAAAAACCACTTTTCGCACTTGTGTTAGTGTTGAAAAACCGCTTTTCGCACTTGTGTTGGTGCAGGAAACCACTTTTGCACTTGTATTAATGTGGAAAAAACACTTTTCGCACTTGTGTTAGTGTTGAAAAAGCACTTTTCGCCCTTGTGTTAGTGTTGAAAAACCACTTTTCGCACTTGCGTTAGTGTTGAAAAACCACTTTTCGCACTTGTGTTGGTGCAGGAAACCACTTTTGCACTTGTATTAGTGTGGAAAAAACACTTTTTGCACTTGAGTTAGTGTTGAAAAACCACTTTTCGCACTTGTGTTAGTGTTGAAAAACCACTTTTCGCACCTGTGTTAGTGTTGAAAAACCACTTTTCGCACTTGTGTTGGTGCAGGAAACCACTTTTGCACTTGTATTAGTGTGGGAAACCACTTTTGCACTTGTATTAGTGTGGAAAAAACACTTTTCGCACTTGTGTTAGTGTTGAAAAACCACTTTTCGCACTTGTGTTAGTGTTGAAAAACTACTTTTCGCACTTGTGTTGGTGCAGGAAACCACTTTTGCACTTGTATTAGTGTGGAAAAAACACTTTTCGCACTTGTGTTAGTGTTGAAAAACCACTTTTCGCACTTGTGTTTTAGTGTTGAAAAACCACTTTTCGCACTTGTCTTGGTGCAGGAAACCACTTTTGCACTTGTATTAGTGTGGAAAAAACACTTTTCGCACTTGTGTTAGTGTTGAAAAACCACTTTTCGCACTTGTGTTAGTGTTGAAAAACCACTTTTCGCACTTGTGTTAGTGTAGGAAACCACTTTTGCACTTGTATTAGTGTGGAAAAAACACTTTTCGAACTTGTGTTAGTGTTGAAAAACCACTTTTCGCACTTGTGTTAGTGTTGAAAAACCACTTTTCGCACTTGTGTTAGTGTTGAAAAACCACTTTTCGCACTTGTGTTGGTGCAGGAAACCACTTTTGCACTTGTATTAGTGTGGAAAAAACACTTTTCGCACTTGTGTTAGTGTTGAAAAACCACTTTTCGCACTTGTGTTAGTGTTGAAAAACCACTTTTTGCACTTGTGTTACTGTTGAAAAACCACTTTTCGCACTCGTGTTGGTGCAGGAAACCACTTTTGCACTTGTATTAGTGTGGAAAAAAACACTTTTCCCACTTGTGTTAGTGTTGAAAAAACCACTTTTCGCACTTGTGTTAGTGTTGAAAAACCACTTTTCGCACTTGTGTTGGTGCAGGAAACCACTTTTGCACTTGTATTAGTGTGGAAAAACACTTTTCGCACTTGTATTAGTGTTGAAAAACCACTTTTCGCACTTGTGTTAGTGTTGAAAAACCACTTTTCGCACTTGTGTTAGTGTTGAAAAACCGCTTTTCGCACTTGTGTTGGTGCAGGAAACCACTTTTGCACTTGTATTAGTGTGGAAAAAACACTTTTCGCACTTGTGTTAGTGTTGAAAAAGCACTTTTCGCCCTTGTGTTAGTGTTGAAAAACCACTTTTCGCACTTGTGTTAGTGTTGAAAAACCACTTTTCGCACTTGTGTTGGTGCAGGAAACCATTTTTGCACTTGTATTAGTGTGGAAAAAACACTTTTTGCACTTGTGTTAGTGTTGAAAAACCACTTTTTGCACTTGTGTTAGTGTTGAAAAACCACTTTTCGCACTTGTGTTAGTGTTGAAAAACCACTTTTCGCACTTGTGTTGGTGCAGGAAACCACTTTTGCACTTGTATTAGTGTGGAAAAAACACTTTTTGCACTTGTGTTAGTGTTGAAAAACCACTTTTCGCACTTGTGTTAGTGTTGAAAAACTACTTTTCGCACTTGTGTTGGTGCAGGAAACCACTTTTGCACTTGTATTAGTGTGGAAAAAACACTTTTCGCACTTGTGTTAGTGTTGAAAAACCACTTTTCGCACTTGTGTTAGTGTTGAAAAACCACTTTTCGCACTTGTGTTAGTGTTGAAAAACCACTTTTCGCACTTGTCTTGGTGCAGGAAACCACTTTTGCACTTGTATTAGTGTGGAAAAAACACTTTTCGCACTTGTTAGTGTTGAAAAACCACTTTTCGCACTTGTGTTAGTGTTGAAAAACCACTTTTCGCACTTGTGTTAGTGTTGAAAAACCACTTTTCGCACTTGTGTTAGTGTTGAAAAACCACTTTTCGCACTTGTGTTGGTGTAGGAAACCACTTTTGCACTTGTATTAGTGTGGAAAAAACACTTTTCGAACTTGTGTTAGTGTTGAAAAACCACTTTTCGCACTTGTGTTAGTGTTGAAAAACCACTTTTCGCACTTGTGTTAGTGTTGAAAAACCACTTTTCGCACTTGTGTTGGTGCAGGAAACCACTTTTGCACTTGTATTAGTGTGGAAAAAACACTTTTCGCACTTGTGTTAGTGTTGAAAAACCACTTTTCGCACTTGTGTTAGTGTTGAAAAACCACTTTTTGCACTTGTGTTACTGTTGAAAAACCACTTTTCGCACTCGTGTTGGTGCAGGAAACCACTTTTGCACTTGTATTAGTGTGGAAAAAACACTTTTCGCACTTGTGTTAGTGTTGAAAAACCACTTTTCGCACTTGTGTTAGTGTTGAAAAACCACTTTTCGCACTTGTGTTAGTGTTGAAAAACCACTTTTCGCCCTTGTGTTGGTGCAGGTAACCACTTTTTGCACTTGTATTAGTGGAGAAAAAACACTTTTTGCACATGTGATAGTGTTGAAAAACCACTTTTCGCACTTGTGTTAGTGTTGAAAAACCACTTTTCGCACTTGTGTTAGTGTTGAAAAACCACTTTTCGCACTTGTGTTGGTGCAGGAAACCACTTTTGCACTTGTGTTAGTGTTGAAAAACCACTTTTCGCACTTGTGTTGGTGTAGGAAACCACTTTTGCACTTGTATTAGTGTGGAAAAAACACTTTTCGAACTTGTGTTAGTGTTGAAAAACCACTTTTCGCACTTGTGTTAGTGTTGAAAAACCACTTTTCGCACTTGTGTTAGTGTTGAAAAACCACTTTTCGCACTTGTGTTGGTGCAGGAAACCACTTTTGCACTTGTATTAGTGTGGAAAAAACACTTTTCGCACTTGTGTTAGTGTTGAAAAACCACTTTTCGCACTTGTGTTAGTGTTGAAAAACCACTTTTCGCACTTGTGTTAGTGTTGAAAAACCACTTTTCGCCCTTGTGTTGGTGCAGGTAACCACTTTTGCACTTGTATTAGTGGAGAAAAAACACTTTTTGCACATGTGATAGTGTTGAAAAACCACTTTTCGCACTTGTGTTAGTGTTGAAAAACCACTTTTCGCACTTGTGTTAGTGTTGAAAAACCACTTTTCGCACTTGTGTTGGTGCAGGAAACCACTTTTGCACTTGTATTAGTGTGGAAAAAACACTTTTCGCACTTGTGTTAGTGTTGAAAAACCACTTTTCGCACTTGTGTTAGTGTTGAAAAACCACTTTTTGCACTTGTGTTACTGTTGAAAAACCACTTTTCGCACTCGTGTTGGTGCAGGAAACCACTTTTGCACTTGTATTAGTGTGGAAAAAACACTTTTCGCACTTGTATTAGTGTTGAAAAACCACTTTTCGCACTTGTGTTAGTGTTGAAAAACCACTTTTCGCACTTGTGTTAGTGTTGAAAAACCACTTTTCGCCCTTGTGTTGGTGCAGGTAACCACTTTTGCACTTGTATTAGTGGAGAAAAAACACTTTTTGCACATGTGATAGTGTTGAAAAACCACTTTTCGCACTTGTGTTAGTGTTGAAAAACCACTTTTCGCACTTGTGTTAGTGTTGAAAAACCACTTTTCGCACTTGTGTTGGTGCAGGAAACCACTTTTGCACTTGTATTAGTGTGGAAAAAACACTTTTCGCACTTGTATTAGTGTTGAAAAACCACTTTTCGCACTTGTGTTAGTGTTGAAAAACCACTTTTCGCACTTGTGTTAGTGTTGAAAAACCACTTTTCGCACTTGTGTTGGTGCAGGAAACCACTTTTGCACTTGTATTAGTGGGGAAAAAACACTTTTCGCACTTGTGTTAGTGTTGAAAAACCACTTTTCGCACTTGTGTTAGTGTTGAAAAACCACTTTTCGCACTTGTGTTGGTGCAGGAAACCACTTTTGCACTTGCATTAGTGTGGAAAAAACACTTTTCGCACTTGTGTTAGTGTTGAAAAACCACTTTTCCCACTTGTGTTAGTGTTGAAAAACCACTTTTGCACTTGTGTTAGTGTTGAAAAACCACTTTTCGCACTTGTGTTGGTGCAGGAAACCACTTTTGCACTTGTGTTGGTGCAGGAAACCACTTTTGCACTTGTATTAGTGTGGAAAAAACACTTTTTGCACTTGTGATAGTGTTGAAAAACCACTTTTCGCACTTGTGTTAGTGTTGAAAAACCACTTTTCGCACTTGTGTTAGTGTTGAAAAACCACTTTTCGCACCTGTGGTGGTGCAGGAAACCACTTTTGCACTTGTATTAGTGTGGACAAAACACTTTTCGCACTTGTGTTAGTGTTGAAAAACCACTTTTCACACTTGTGTTAGTGTTGAAAAACCACTTTTCGCACTTGTGTTAGTATTGAAAAACCACTTTTCGCACTTGTGTTGGTGCAGGAAACCAATTTTGCACTTGTATTAGTGTGGAAAAACACTTTTCGCACTTGTGTTAGTGTTGAAAAACCACTTTTCGCACTTGTGTTAGTGTTGATAAACCACTTTTCACACTTGTGTTAGTGTTGAAAAACCATGTTTTGCACTTGTGTTAGTGTTGAAAAACCACTTTTCGCACTTGTGTTGGTGCAGGAAACCACTTTTGCACTTGTATTAGTGTGGAAAAAACACTTTTCGCACTTGTGTTAGTGTTGAAAAACCACTTTTCGCACTTGTGTTAGTGTTGAAAAACCACTTTTTGCACTTGTGTTAGTGTTGAAAAACCACTTTTCGCACTTGTGTTGGTGCAGGAAACCACTTTTGCACTTGCATTAGTGTGGAAAAAACACTTTTTGCACTTGTATTAGTGTTGAAAAACCACTTTTCGCACTTGTGTTAGTGTTGAAAAACCACTTTTCGCACTTGTGTTAGTGTTGAAAAACCACTTTTCGCACTTGTGTTAGTGTTGAAAAACCGCTTTTCGCACTTGTGTTGGTGCAGGAAACCACTTTTGCACTTGTATTAGTGTGGAAAAAACACTTTTCGCACTTGTGTTAGTGTTGAAAAAGCACTTTTCGCCCTTGTGTTAGTGTTGAAAAACCACTTTTCGCACTTGTGTTAGTGTTGAAAAACCACTTTTCGCACTTGTGTTGGTGCAGGAAACCACTTTTGCACTTGTATTAGTGTGGAAAAAACACTTTTTGCACTTGTGTTAGTGTTGAAAAACCACTTTTCGCACTTGTGTTAGTGTTGAAAAACCACTTTTCGCACCTGTGTTAGTGTTGAAAAACCACTTTTCGCACTTGTGTTGGTGCAGGAAACCACTTTTGCACTTGTATTAGTGTGGAAAAAACACTTTTCGCACTTGTGTTAGTGTTGAAAAACCACTTTTCGCACTTGTGTTAGTGTTGAAAAACTACTTTTCGCACTTGTGTTGGTGCAGGAAACCACTTTTGCACTTGTATTAGTGTGGAAAAAACACTTTTCGCACTTGTGTTAGTGTTGAAAAACCACTTTTCGCACTTGTGTTAGTGTTGAAAAACCACTTTTCGCACTTGTGTTGGTGCAGGAAACCACTTTTGCACTTGTATTAGTGTGGAAAAAACACTTTTCGCACTTGTGTTAGTGTTGAAAAACCACTTTTCGCACTTGTGTTAGTGTTGAAAAACCACTTTTCGCACTTGTGTTAGTGTTGAAAAACCACTTTTCGCACTTGTCTTGGTGCAGGATCCCACTTTTGCACTTGTATTAGTGTGGAAAAAACACTTTTTGCACTTGTGTTAGTGTTGAAAAACCACTTTTCGCACTTGTGTTAGTGTTGAAAAACCACTTTTCGCACTTGTGTTAGTGTTGAAAAACCACTTTTCGCACTTGTGTTGGTGTAGGAAACCACTTTTGCACTTGTATTAGTGTGGAAAAAACACTTTTTGAACTTGTGTTAGTGTTGAAAAACCACTTTTCGCACTCGTGTTGGTGCAGGAAACCACTTTTGCACTTGTATTAGTGTTGAAAAACCACTTTTCGCACTTGTGTTAGTGTTGAAAAACCACTTTTCGCACTTGTGTTGGTGCAGGAAACCACTTTTGCACTTGTATTAGTGTGGAAAAAACACTTTTCGCACTTGTGTTAGTGTTGAAAAACCACTTTTCGCACTTGTGTTAGTGTTGAAAAACCACTTTTTGCACTTGTGTTACTGTTGAAAAACCACTTTTCGCACTCGTGTTGGTGCAGGAAACCACTTTTGCACTTGTATTAGTGTGGAAAAAACACTTTTCGCACTTGTGTTAGTGTTGAAAAACCACTTTTCGCACTTGTGTTAGTGTTGAAAAACCACTTTTCGCACCTGTGTTGGTGCAGGAAACCACTTTTGCACTTGTATTAGTGTGGAAAAACACTTTTCGCACTTGTATTAGTGTTGAAAAACCACTTTTCGCACTTGTGTTAGTGTTGAAAAACCACTTTTCGCAATTGTGTTAGTGTTGAAAAACCGCTTTTCGCACTTGTGTTGGTGCAGGAAACCACTTTTGCACTTGTATTAGTGTGGAAAAAACACTTTTCGCACTTGTGTTAGTGTTGAAAAAGCACTTTTCGCCCTTGTGTTAGTGTTGAAAAACCACTTTTCGCACTTGTGTTAGTGTTGAAAAACCACTTTTCGCACTTGTGTTGGTGCAGGAAACCACTTTTGCACTTGTATTAGTGTGGAAAAAACACTTTTTGCACTTGTGTTCGTGTTGAAAAACCACTTTTCGCACTTGTGTTAGTGTTGAAAAACCACTTTTCGCACTTGTTTTAGTGTTGAAAAACCACTTTTCGCACTTGTGTTGGTGCAGGAAACCACTTTTGCACTTGTATTAGTGTGGAAAAAACACTTTTCGCACTTGTGTTAGTGTTGAAAAACCACTTTTCGCACTTGTGTTAGTGTTGAAAAACTACTTTTCGCACTTGTGTTGGTGCAGGAAACCACTTTTGCACTTGTATTAGTGTTGAAAAACCACTTTTCGCACTTGTGTTAGTGTTGAAAAACCACTTTTCGCACTTGTGTTAGTGTTGAAAAACCACTTTTCGCACTTGTGTTAGTGTTGAAAAACCACTTTTCGCACTTGTCTTGGTGCAGGAAACCACTTTTGCACTTGTATTAGTGTGGAAAAAACACTTTTCGCACTTGTGTTAGTGTTGAAAAACCACTTTTCGCACTTGTGTTAGTGTTGAAAAACCACTTTTCGCACTTGTGTTAGTGTTGAAAAACCACTTTTCGCACTTGTGTTGGTGTAGGAAACCACTTTTGCACTTGTATTAGTGTGGAAAAAACACTTTTCGAACTTGTGTTAGTGTTGAAAAACCACTTTTCGCACTTGTGTTAGTGTTGAAAAACCACTTTTCGCACTTGTGTTAGTGTTGAAAAACCACTTTTCGCACTTGTGTTGGTGCAGGAAACCACTTTTGCACTTGTATTAGTGTGGAAAAAACACTTTTCGCACTTGTGTTAGTGTTGAAAAACCACTTTTCGCACTTGTGTTAGTGTTGAAAAACCACTTTTTGCACTTGTGTTACTGTTGAAAAACCACTTTTCGCACTCGTGTTGGTGCAGGAAACCACTTTTGCACTTGTATTAGTGTGGAAAAAACACTTTTCGCACTTGTGTTAGTGTTGAAAAACCACTTTTCGCACTTGTGTTAGTGTTGAAAAACCACTTTTCGCACTTGTGTTGGTGCAGGAAACCACTTTTGCACTTGTATTAGTGTGGAAAAACACTTTTCGCACTTGTATTAGTGTTGAAAAACCACTTTTCGCACTTGTGTTAGTGTTGAAAAACCACTTTTCGCACTTGTGTTAGTGTTGAAAAACCACTTTTCGCCCTTGTGTTGGTGCAGGTAACCACTTTTGCACTTGTATTAGTGGAGAAAAAACACTTTTTGCACATGTGATAGTGTTGAAAAACCACTTTTCGCACTTGTGTTAGTGTTGAAAAACCACTTTTCGCACTTGTGTTAGTGTTGAAAAACCACTTTTCGCACTTGTGTTGGTGCATGAAACCACTTTTGCACTTGTATTAGTGTGGAAAAACACTTTTCGCACTTGTGTTAGTGTTGAAAAACCACTTTTCGCACTTGTGTTAGTGTTGAAAAACCACTTTTCACACTTGTGTTAGTGTTGAAAAACCATGTTTTGCACTTGTGTTAGTGTTGAAAAACCACTTTTCGCACTTGTGTTGGTGCAGGAAACCACTTTTGCACTTGTATTAGTGTGGAAAAAACACTTTTCGCACTTGTGTTAGTGTTGAAAAACCACTTTTCGCACTTGTGTTAGTGTTGAAAAACCACTTTTTGCACTTGTGTTAGTGTTGAAAAACCACTTTTCGCACTTGTGTTGGTGCAGGAAACCACTTTTGCACTTGCATTAGTGTGGAAAAAACACTTTTCGCACTTGTATTAGTGTTGAAAAACCACTTTTCGCACTTGTGTTAGTGTTGAAAAACCACTTTTCGCACTTGTGTTAGTGTTGAAAAACCACTTTTTGCACTTGTGTTAGTGTTGAAAAACCACTTTTCGCACTTGTGTTAGTGTTGAAAAACCACTTTTCGCACTTGTGTTAGTGTTGAAAAACCACTTTTCGCACTTGTGTTGGTGCAGGAAACCACTTTTGCACTTGTATTAGTGTGGAAAAAACACTTTTCGCACTTGTGTTAGTGTTGAAAAAGCACTTTTCGCCCTTGTGTTAGTGTTGAAAAACCACTTTTCGCACTTGTGTTAGTGTTGAAAAACCACTTTTCGCACTTGTGTTGGTGCAGGAAACCACTTTTGCACTTGTATTAGTGTGGAAAAAACACTTTTTGCACTTGTGTTAGTGTTGAAAAACCACTTTTCGCACTTGTGTTGGTGTTGAAAAACCACTTTTCGCACCTGTGTTAGTGTTGAAAAACCACTTTTCGCACTTGTGTTGGTGCAGGAAACCACTTTTGCACTTGTATTAGTGTGGAAAAAACACTTTTCGCACTTGTGTTAGTGTTGAAAAACCACTTTTCGCACTTGTGTTAGTGTTGAAAAACTACTTTTCGCACTTGTGTTGGTGCAGGAAACCACTTTTGCATTTGTATTAGTGTGGAAAAAACACTTTTCGCACTTGTGTTAGTGTTGAAAAACCACTTTTCGCACTTGTGTTAGTGTTGAAAAACCACTTTTCGCACTTGTGTTGGTGCAGGAAACCACTTTTGCACTTGTGTTAGTGTTGAAAAACCACTTTTCGCACTTGTGTTGGTGCAGGAAACCACTTTTGCACTTGTATTAGTGTGGAAAAAACACTTTTCGCACTTGTGTTAGTGTTGAAAAACCACTTTTCGCACTTGTGTTAGTGTTGAAAAACCACTTTTTGCACTTGTGTTAGTGTTGAAAAACCACTTTTCGCACTTGTGTTAGTGTTGAAAAACCACTTTTCGCACTTGTGTTAGTGTTGAAAAACCACTTTTCGCACTTGTGTTGGTGCAGGAAACCACTTTTGCACTTGTATTAGTGTGGAAAAAACACTTTTCGCACTTGTGTTAGTGTTGAAAAAGCACTTTTCGCCCTTGTGTTAGTGTTGAAAAACCACTTTTCGCACTTGTGTTAGTGTTGAAAAACCACTTTTCGCACTTGTGTTGGTGCAGGAAACCACTTTTGCACTTGTATTAGTGTGGAAAAAACACTTTTTGCACTTGTGTTAGTGTTGAAAAACCACTTTTCGCACTTGTGTTGGTGTTGAAAAACCACTTTTCGCACCTGTGTTAGTGTTGAAAAACCACTTTTCGCACTTGTGTTGGTGCAGGAAACCACTTTTGCACTTGTATTAGTGTGGAAAAAACACTTTTCGCACTTGTGTTAGTGTTGAAAAACCACTTTTCGCACTTGTGTTAGTGTTGAAAAACTACTTTTCGCACTTGTGTTGGTGCAGGAAACCACTTTTGCATTTGTATTAGTGTGGAAAAAACACTTTTCGCACTTGTGTTAGTGTTGAAAAACCACTTTTCGCACTTGTGTTAGTGTTGAAAAACCACTTTTCGCACTTGTGTTGGTGCAGGAAACCACTTTTGCACTTGTGTTAGTGTTGAAAAACCACTTTTCGCACTTGTGTTGGTGCAGGAAACCACTTTTGCACTTGTATTAGTGTGGAAAAAACACTTTTCGCACTTGTGTTAGTGTTGAAAAACCACTTTTCGCACTTGTGTTAGTGTTGAAAAACCACTTTTCGCACTTGTGTTGGTGCAGGAAACCACTTTTGCACTTGTATTAGTGTGGAAAAACACTTTTCGCACTTGTATTAGTGTTGAAAAACCACTTTTCGCACTTGTGTTAGTGTTGAAAAACCACTTTTCGCACTTGTGTTAGTGTTGAAAAACCACTTTTCGCCCTTGTGTTGGTGCAGGTAACCACTTTTGCACTTGTATTAGTGGAGAAAAAACACTTTTTGCACATGTGATAGTGTTGAAAAACCACTTTTCGCACTTGTGTTAGTGTTGAAAAACCACTTTTCGCACTTGTGTTAGTGTTGAAAAACCACTTTTCGCACTTGTGTTGGTGCATGAAACCACTTTTGCACTTGTATTAGTGTGGAAAAACACTTTTCGCACTTGTGTTAGTGTTGAAAAACCACTTTTCGCACTTGTGTTAGTGTTGAAAAACCACTTTTCACACTTGTGTTAGTGTTGAAAAACCATGTTTTGCACTTGTGTTAGTGTTGAAAAACCACTTTTCGCACTTGTGTTGGTGCAGGAAACCACTTTTGCACTTGTATTAGTGTGGAAAAAACACTTTTCGCACTTGTGTTAGTGTTGAAAAACCACTTTTCGCACTTGTGTTAGTGTTGAAAAACCACTTTTTGCACTTGTGTTAGTGTTGAAAAACCACTTTTCGCACTTGTGTTGGTGCAGGAAACCACTTTTGCACTTGCATTAGTGTGGAAAAAACACTTTTCGCACTTGTATTAGTGTTGAAAAACCACTTTTCGCACTTGTGTTAGTGTTGAAAAAACACTTTTCGCACTTGTGTTAGTGTTGAAAAACCACTTTTTGCACTTGTGTTAGTGTTGAAAAACCACTTTTCGCACTTGTGTTAGTGTTGAAAAACCACTTTTCGCACTTGTGTTAGTGTTGAAAAACCACTTTTCGCACTTGTGTTGGTGCAGGAAACCACTTTTGCACTTGTATTAGTGTGGAAAAAACACTTTTCGCACTTGTGTTAGTGTTGAAAAAGCACTTTTCGCCCTTGTGTTAGTGTTGAAAAACCACTTTTCGCACTTGTGTTAGTGTTGAAAAACCACTTTTCGCACTTGTGTTGGTGCAGGAAACCACTTTTGCACTTGTATTAGTGTGGAAAAAACACTTTTTGCACTTGTGTTAGTGTTGAAAAACCACTTTTCGCACTTGTGTTGGTGTTGAAAAACCACTTTTCGCACCTGTGTTAGTGTTGAAAAACCACTTTTCGCACTTGTGTTGGTGCAGGAAACCACTTTTGCACTTGTATTAGTGTGGAAAAAACACTTTTCGCACTTGTGTTAGTGTTGAAAAACCACTTTTCGCACTTGTGTTAGTGTTGAAAAACTACTTTTCGCACTTGTGTTGGTGCAGGAAACCACTTTTGCATTTGTATTAGTGTGGAAAAAACACTTTTCGCACTTGTGTTAGTGTTGAAAAACCACTTTTCGCACTTGTGTTAGTGTTGAAAAACCACTTTTCGCACTTGTGTTGGTGCAGGAAACCACTTTTGCACTTGTGTTAGTGTTGAAAAACCACTTTTCGCACTTGTGTTGGTGCAGGAAACCACTTTTGCACTTGTATTAGTGTGGAAAAAACACTTTTCGCACTTGTGTTAGTGTTGAAAAACCACTTTTCGCACTTGTGTTAGTGTTGAAAAACCACTTTTTGCACTTGTGTTACTGTTGAAAAACCACTTTTCGCACTCGTGTTGGTGCAGGAAACCACTTTTGCACTTGTATTAGTGTGGAAAAAACACTTTTCGCACTTGTGTTAGTGTTGAAAAACCACTTTTCGCACTTGTGTTAGTGTTGAAAAACCACTTTTCGCACCTGTGTTGGTGCAGGAAACCACTTTTGCACTTGTATTAGTGTGGAAAAACACTTTTCGCACTTGTATTAGTGTTGAAAAACCACTTTTCGCACTTGTGTTAGTGTTGAAAAACCACTTTTCGCACTTGTGTTAGTGTTGAAAAACCGCTTTTCGCACTTGTGTTGGTGCAGGAAACCACTTTTGCACTTGTATTAGTGTGGAAAAAACACTTTTCGCACTTGTGTTAGTGTTGAAAAAGCACTTTTCGCCCTTGTGTTAGTGTTGAAAAACCACTTTTCGCACTTGTGTTAGTGTTGAAAAACCACTTTTCGCACTTGTGTTGGTGCAGGAAACCACTTTTGCACTTGTATTAGTGTGGAAAAAACACTTTTTGCACTTGTGTTCGTGTTGAAAAACCACTTTTCGCACTTGTGTTAGTGTTGAAAAACCACTTTTCGCACTTGTTTTAGTGTTGAAAAACCACTTTTCGCACTTGTGTTGGTGCAGGAAACCACTTTTGCACTTGTATTAGTGTGGAAAAAACACTTTTCGCACTTGTGTTAGTGTTGAAAAACCACTTTTCGCACTTGTGTTAGTGTTGAAAAACTACTTTTCGCACTTGTGTTGGTGCAGGAAACCACTTTTGCACTTGTATTAGTGTTGAAAAACCACTTTTCGCACTTGTGTTAGTGTTGAAAAACCACTTTTCGCACTTGTGTTAGTGTTGAAAAACCACTTTTCGCACTTGTGTTAGTGTTGAAAAACCACTTTTCGCACTTGTCTTGGTGCAGGAAACCACTTTTGCACTTGTATTAGTGTGGAAAAAACACTTTTCGCACTTGTGTTAGTGTTGAAAAACCACTTTTCGCACTTGTGTTAGTGTTGAAAAACCACTTTTCGCACTTGTGTTAGTGTTGAAAAACCACTTTTCGCACTTGTGTTGGTGTAGGAAACCACTTTTGCACTTGTATTAGTGTGGAAAAAACACTTTTCGAACTTGTGTTAGTGTTGAAAAACCACTTTTCGCACTTGTGTTAGTGTTGAAAAACCACTTTTCGCACTTGTGTTAGTGTTGAAAAACCACTTTTCGCACTTGTGTTGGTGCAGGAAACCACTTTTGCACTTGTATTAGTGTGGAAAAAACACTTTTCGCACTTGTGTTAGTGTTGAAAAACCACTTTTCGCACTTGTGTTAGTGTTGAAAAACCACTTTTTGCACTTGTGTTACTGTTGAAAAACCACTTTTCGCACTCGTGTTGGTGCAGGAAACCACTTTTGCACTTGTATTAGTGTGGAAAAAACACTTTTCGCACTTGTGTTAGTGTTGAAAAACCACTTTTCGCACTTGTGTTAGTGTTGAAAAACCACTTTTCGCACTTGTGTTGGTGCAGGAAACCACTTTTGCACTTGTATTAGTGTGGAAAAACACTTTTCGCACTTGTATTAGTGTTGAAAAACCACTTTTCGCACTTGTGTTAGTGTTGAAAAACCACTTTTCGCACTTGTGTTAGTGTTGAAAAACCACTTTTCGCCCTTGTGTTGGTGCAGGTAACCACTTTTGCACTTGTATTAGTGGAGAAAAAACACTTTTTGCACATGTGATAGTGTTGAAAAACCACTTTTCGCACTTGTGTTAGTGTTGAAAAACCACTTTTCGCACTTGTGTTAGTGTTGAAAAACCACTTTTCGCACTTGTGTTGGTGCATGAAACCACTTTTGCACTTGTATTAGTGTGGAAAAACACTTTTCGCACTTGTGTTAGTGTTGAAAAACCACTTTTCGCACTTGTGTTAGTGTTGAAAAACCACTTTTCACACTTGTGTTAGTGTTGAAAAACCATGTTTTGCACTTGTGTTAGTGTTGAAAAACCACTTTTCGCACTTGTGTTGGTGCAGGAAACCACTTTTGCACTTGTATTAGTGTGGAAAAAACACTTTTCGCACTTGTGTTAGTGTTGAAAAACCACTTTTCGCACTTGTGTTAGTGTTGAAAAACCACTTTTTGCACTTGTGTTAGTGTTGAAAAACCACTTTTCGCACTTGTGTTGGTGCAGGAAACCACTTTTGCACTTGCATTAGTGTGGAAAAAACACTTTTCGCACTTGTATTAGTGTTGAAAAACCACTTTTCGCACTTGTGTTAGTGTTGAAAAACCACTTTTCGCACTTGTGTTAGTGTTGAAAAACCACTTTTTGCACTTGTGTTAGTGTTGAAAAACCACTTTTCGCACTTGTGTTAGTGTTGAAAAACCACTTTTCGCACTTGTGTTAGTGTTGAAAAACCACTTTTCGCACTTGTGTTGGTGCAGGAAACCACTTTTGCACTTGTATTAGTGTGGAAAAAACACTTTTCGCACTTGTGTTAGTGTTGAAAAAGCACTTTTCGCCCTTGTGTTAGTGTTGAAAAACCACTTTTCGCACTTGTGTTAGTGTTGAAAAACCACTTTTCGCACTTGTGTTGGTGCAGGAAACCACTTTTGCACTTGTATTAGTGTGGAAAAAACACTTTTTGCACTTGTGTTAGTGTTGAAAAACCACTTTTCACACTTGTGTTGGTGTTGAAAAACCACTTTTCGCACCTGTGTTAGTGTTGAAAAACCACTTTTCGCACTTGTGTTGGTGCAGGAAACCACTTTTGCACTTGTGTTGGTGCAGGAAACCACTTTTGCATTTGTATTAGTGTGGAAAAAACACTTTTCGCACTTGTGTTAGTGTTGAAAAAGCACTTTTCGCCCTTGTGTTAGTGTTGAAAAACCACTTTTCGCACTTGTGTTAGTGTTGAAAAACCACTTTTCGCACTTGTGTTAGTGTTAAAAAACCACTTTTCGCACTTGTGTTAGTGTTGAAAAACCGCTTTTCGCACTTGTGTTGGTGCAGGAAACCACTTTTGCACTTGTATTAATGTGGAAAAAACACTTTTCGCACTTGTGTTAGTGTTGAAAAAGCACTTTTCGCCCTTGTGTTAGTGTTGAAAAACCACTTTTCGCAATTGCGTTAGTGTTGAAAAACCACTTTTCGCACTTGTGTTGGTGCAGGAAACCACTTTTGCACTTGTATTAGTGTGGAAAAAACACTTTTTGCACTTGTGATAGTGTTGAAAAACCACTTTTCGCACATGTGTTAGTGTTGAAAAACCACTTTTCGCACTAGTGTTAGTGTTGAAAAACCACTTTTCACACTTGTGTTGGTGCAAGAAACCACTTTTGCACTTGTATTAGTGTGGAAAAAACACTTTTTGCACTTGTGATAGTGTTGAAAAACCACTTTTCGCACTTGTGTTAGTGTTGAAAAACCACTTTTCGCACTTGTGTTAGTGTTGAAAAACCACTTTTCGCACTTGTGTTGGTGCAGGAAACCACTTTTGCACTTGTATTAGTGTGGAAAAAACACTTTTTGCACTTGTGATAGTGTTGAAAAACCACTTTTCGCACTTGTGTTAGTGTTGAAAAACCACTTTTCGCACTTGTGTTGGTGCAGGAAACCACTTTTGCACTTGTATTAGTGTGGAAAAAACACTTTTTGCACTTGTGATAGTGTTGAAAAACCACTTTTCGCACTTGTGTTAGTGTTTAAAAACCACTTTTTGCACTTGTTTTAGTGTTGAAAAACCACTTTTCGCACTTGTGTTGGTGCAGGAAACCACTTTTGCACGTGTATTAGTGTGGAAAAAACACTTTTCGCACTTGTGTTTGTGTTGAAAAACCACTTTTCGCACTTGTGTTAGTGTTGAAAAACCACTTTTCGCACTTGTGTTGGTGCAGGAAACCACTTTTGCACTTGTATTAGTGCGGAAAAAACACTTTTTGCACTTGTGATAGTGTTGAAAAACCACTTTTCGCACTTGTGTTAGTGTTGAAAAACAACTTTTCGCACTTGTGTTAGTGTTGAAAAACCACTTTTCGCACTTGTGTTGGTGCAGGAAACCACTTTTGCACTTGTATTAGTGTGGAAAAAACACTTTTCGCACTTGTGTTAGTGTTGAAAAAGCACTTTTCGCCCTTGTGTTAGTGTTGAAAAACCACTTTTCGCACTTGTGTTAGTGTTGAAAAACCACTTTTCGCACTTGTGTTGGTGCAGGAAACCACTTTTGCACTTGTATTAGTGTGGAAAAAACACTTTTTGCACTTGTGTTAGTGTTGAAAAACCACTTTTCGCACTTGTGTTAGTGTTGAAAAACCACTTTTCGCACTTGTGTTAGTGTTGAAAAACCACTTTTCGCACTTGTGTTGGTGCAGGAAACCACTTTTACACTTGTATTAGTGTGGAAAAAACACTTTTCGCACTTGTGTTAGTGTTGAAAAACCACTTTTCGCACTTGTGTTAGTGTTGAAAAACTACTTTTCGCACTTGTGTTGGTGCAGGAAACCACTTTTGCACTTGTATTAGTGTGGAAAAAACACTTTTCGCACTTGTGTTAGTGTTGAAAAACCACTTTTCGCACTTGTGTTAGTGTTGAAAAACCACTTTTCGCACTTGTGTTAGTGTTGAAAAACCACTTTTCGCACTTGTCTTGGTGCAGGAAACCACTTTTGCACTTGTATTAGTGTGGAAAAAACACTTTTCGCACTTGTGTTAGTGTTGAAAAACCACTTTTCGCACTTGTGTTAGTGTTGAAAAACCACTTTTCGCACTTGTGTTGGTGTAGGAAACCACTTTTGCACTTGTATTAGTGTGGAAAAAACACTTTTCGAACTTGTGTTAGTGTTGAAAAACCACTTTTCGCACTTGTGTTAGTGATGAAAAACCACTTTTCGCACTTGTGTTAGTGTTGAAAAACCACTTTTCGCACTTGTGTTGGTGCAGGAAACCACTTTTGCACTTGTATTAGTGTGGAAAAAACACTTTTCGCACTTGTGTTAGTGTTGAAAAACCACTTTTCACACTTGTGTTAGTGTTGAAAAACCACTTTTTGCACTTGTGTTACTGTTGAAAAACCACTTTTCGCACTCGTGTTGGTGCAGGAAACCACTTTTGCACTTGTATTAGTGTGGAAAAAACACTTTTCGCACTTGTGTTAGTGTTGAAAAACCACTTTTCGCACTTGTGTTAGTGTTGAAAAACCACTTTTCGCACTTGTGTTGGTGCAGGAAACCACTTTTGCACTTGTATTAGTGTGGAGAAACACTTTTCGCACTTGTATTAGTGTTGAAAAACCACTTTTCACACTTGTGTTAGTGTTGAAAAACCACTTTTCGCACTTGTGTTAGTGTTGAAAAACCACTTTTCGCCCTTGTGTTGGTGCAGGTAACCACTTTTGCACTTGTATTAGTGGAGAAAAAACACTTTTTGCACATGTGATAGTGTTGAAAAACCACTTTTCGCACTTGTGTTAGTGTTGAAAAACCACTTTTCGCACTTGTGTTAGTGTTGAAAAACCACTTTTCGCACTTGTGTTGGTGCAGGAAACCACTTTTGCACTTGTATTAGTGTGGAAAAAACACTTTTCGCACTTGTATTAGTGTTGAAAAACCACTTTTCGCACTTGTGTTAGTGTTGAAAAACCACTTTTCGCACTTGTGTTAGTGTTGAAAAACCACTTTTCGCACTTGTGTTGGTGCAGGAGACCACTTTTGCACTTGTATTAGTGTGGAAAAAACACTTTTCGCACTTGTGTTAGTGTTGAAAAACCACTTTTCGCACTTGTGTTAGTGTTGAAAAACCACTTTTCGCACTTGTGTTGGTGCAGGAAACCACTTTTGCACTTGTATTAGTGTGGACAAAACACTTTTCGCACTTGTGTTAGTGTTGAAAAACCACTTTTCGCACTTGTGTTAGTGTTGAAAAACCACTTTTCGCACTTGTGTTAGCATTGAAAAACCACTTTTCGCACTTGTGTTGGTGCAGGAAACCACTTTTGCACTTGTATTAGTGTGGAAAAACACTTTTTGCACTTGTGTTAGTGTTGAAAAACCACTTTTCGCACTTGTGTTAGTGTTGAAAAACCACTTTTCACACTTGTGTTAGTGTTGAAAAACCATGTTTTGCACTTGTGTTAGTGTTGAAAAACCACTTTTCGCACTTGTGTTGGTGCAGGAAACCACTTTTGCACTTGTATTAGTGTGGAAAAAACACTTTTCGCACTTGTGTTAGTGTTGAAAAACCACTTTTCGCACTTGTGTTAGTGTTGAAAAACCACTTTTTGCACTTGTGTTAGTGTTGAAAAACCACTTTTCGCACTTGTGTTGGTGCAGGAAACCACTTTTGCACTTGCATTAGTGTGGAAAAAACACTTTTCGCACTTGTATTAGTGTTGAAAAACCACTTTTCGCACTTGTGTTAGTGTTGAAAAACCACTTTTCGCACTTGCGTTAGTGTTGAAAAACCACTTTTCGCACTTGTGTTAGTGTTGAAAAACCACTTTTCGCACTTGTGTTAGTGTTGAAAAACCGCTTTTCGCACTTGTGTTGGTGCAGGAAACCACTTTTGCACTTGTATTAGTGTGGAAAAAACACTTTTCGCACTTGTGTTAGTGTTGAAAAAGCACTTTTCGCCCTTGTGTTAGTGTTGAAAAACCACTTTTCGCACTTGTGTTAGTGTTGAAAAACCACTTTTCGCACTTGTGTTGGTGCAGGAAACCACTTTTGCACTTGTATTAGTGTGGAAAAAACACTTTTTGCACTTGTGTTAGTGTTGAAAAACCACTTTTCGCACTTGTGTTAGTGTTGAAAAACCACTTTTCGCACTTGTGTTAGTGTTGAAAAACCACTTTTCGCACTTGTGTTGGTGCAGGAAACCACTTTTGCACTTGTATTAGTGTGGAAAAAACACTTTTCGCACTTGTATTAGTGTTGAAAAACCACTTTTCGCACTTGTGTTAGTGTTGAAAAACCACTTTTCGCACTTGTGTTAGTGTTGAAAAACCACTTTTCGCACTTGTGTTGGTGCAGGAGACCACTTTTGCACTTGTATTAGTGTGGAAAAAACACTTTTTGCACTTGTGTTAGTGTTGAAAAACCACTTTTCGCACTTGTGTTAGTGTTGAAAAACCACTTTTCGCATCTGTGTTAGTGTTGAAAAACCACTTTTCGCACTTGTGTTGGTGCAGGAAACCACTTTTGCACTTGTATTAGTGTGGAAAAAACACTTTTCGCACTTGTATTAGTGTTGAAAAACCACTTTTCGCACTTGTGTTAGTGTTGAAAAACCACTTTTCGCACTTGTGTTAGTGTTGAAAAACCACTTTTCGCACTTGTGTTGGTGCAGGAGACCACTTTTGCACTTGTATTAGTGTGGAAAAAACACTTTTCGCACTTGTGTTAGTGTTGAAAAACCACTTTTCGCACTTGTGTTAGTGTTGAAAAACCACTTTTCGCACTTGTGTTGGTGCAGGAAACCACTTTTGCACTTGTATTAGTGTGGAAAAAACACTTTTCGCACTTGTGTTAGTGTTGAAAAACCACTTTTCCCACTTGTGTTAGTGTTGAAAAACCACTTTTCGCACTTGTGTTAGTGTTGAAAAACCACTTTTCGCACTTGTGTTGGTGCAGGAAACCACTTTTGCACTTGTAATAGTGTGGAAAAAACACTTTTTGCACTTGTGATAGTGTTGAAAAACCACTTTTCGCACTTGTGTTAGTGTTGAAAAACCACTTTTCGCACTTGTGTTAGTGTTGAAAAACCACTTTTCGCACCTGTGGTGGTGCAGGAAACCACTTTTGCACTTGTATTAGTGTGGACAAAACACTTTTCGCACTTGTGTTAGTGTTGAAAAACCACTTTTCGCACTTGTGTTAGTGTTGAAAAACCACTTTTCGCACTTGTGTTAGCATTGAAAAACCACTTTTCGCACTTGTGTTGGTGCAGGAAACCACTTTTGCACTTGTATTAGTGTGGAAAAACACTTTTTGCACTTGTGTTAGTGGAGAAAAACCACTTTTTGCACATGTGATAGTGTTGAAAAACCACTTTTCGCACTTGTGTTAGTGTTGAAAAACCATGTTTTGCACTTGTGTTAGTGTTGAAAAACCACTTTTCGCACTTGTGTTGGTGCAGGAAACCACTTTTGCACTTGTATTAGTGTGGAAAAAACACTTTTCGCACTTGTGTTAGTGTTGAAAAACCACTTTTCGCACTTGTGTTAGTGTTGAAAAACCACTTTTTGCACTTGTGTTAGTGTTGAAAAACCACTTTTCGCACTTGTGTTGGTGCAGGAAACCACTTTTGCACTTGCATTAGTGTGGACAAAACACTTTTCGCACTTGTATTAGTGTTGAAAAACCACTTTTCGCACTTGTGTTAGTGTTGAAAAACCACTTTTCGCACTTGTGTTGGTGCAGGAAACCACTTTTGCACTTGTATTAGTGTGGAAAAAACACTTTTCACACTTGTATTAGTGTTGAAAAACCACTTTTCGCACTTGTGTTAGTGTTGAAAAACCACTTTTCGCACTTGTGTTAGTGTTGAAAAACCACTTTTCGCACCTGTGGTGGTGCAGGAAACCACTTTTGCACTTGTATTAGTGTGGACAAAACACTTTTCGCACTTGTGTTAGTGTTGAAAAACCACTTTTCGCACTTGTGTTAGTGTTGAAAAACCACTTTTTGCACTTGTGTTACTGTTGAAAAACCACTTTTCGCACTCGTGTTGGTGCAGGAAACCACTTTTGCACTTGTATTAGTGTGGAAAAAACACTTTTCGCACTTGTGTTAGTGTTGAAAAACCACTTTTCGCACTTGTGTTAGTGTTGAAAAACCACTTTTCGCACTTGTGTTGGTGCAGGAAACCACTTTTGCACTCGTATTAGTGTGGAAAAACACTTTTCGCACTTGTATTAGTGTTGAAAAACCACTTTTCGCACTTGTGTTAGTGTTGAAAAACCACTTTTCGCACTTGTGTTAGTGTTGAAAAACCGCTTTTCGCACTTGTGTTGGTGCAGGAAACCACTTTTGCACTTGTATTAGTGTGGAAAAAACACTTTTCGCACTTGTGTTAGTGTTGAAAAAGCACTTTTTGCCCTTGTGTTAGTGTTGAAAAACCACTTTTCGCACTTGTGTTAGTGTTGAAAAACCACTTTTCGCACTTGTGTTGGTGCAGGAAACCACTTTTGCACTTGTATTAGTGTGGAAAAAACACTTTTTGCACTTGTGTTAGTGTTGAAAAACCACTTTTCGCACTTGTGTTAGTGTTGAAAAACCACTTTTCGCACTTGTGTTAGTGTCGAAAAACCACTTTTCGCACTTGTGTTGGTGCAGGAAACCACTTTTGCACTTGTATTAGTGTGGAAAAAACACTTTTCGCACTTGTGTTAGTGTTGAAAAACCACTTTTCGCACTTGTGTTAGTGTTGAAAAACTACTTTTCGCACTTGTGTTGGTGCAGGAAACCACTTTTGCACTTGTATTAGTGTGGAAAAAACACTTTTCGCACTTGTGTTAGTGTTGAAAAACCACTTTTTGCACTTGTGTTAGTGTTGAAAAACCACTTTTCGCACTTGTGTTAGTGTTGAAAAACCACTTTTCGCACTTGTCTTGGTGCAGGAAACCACTTTTGCACTTGTATTAGTGTGGAAAAAACACTTTTCGCACTTGTGTTAGTGTTGAAAAACCACTTTTCGCACTTGTGTTAGTGTTGAAAAACCACTTTTCGCACTTGTGTTAGTGTTGAAAAACCACTTTTCGCACTTGTGTTGGTGTAGGAAACCACTTTTGCACTTGTATTAGTGTGGAAAAAACACTTTTCGAACTTGTGTTAGTGTTGAAAAACCACTTTTCGCACTTGTGTTCGTGTTGAAAAACCACTTTTCGCACTTGTGTTAGTGTTGAAAAACCACTTTTCGCACTTGTGTTGGTGCAGGAAACCACTTTTGCACTTGTATTAGTGTGGAAAAAACACTTTTCGCACTTGTGTTAGTGTTGAAAAACCACTTTTCGCACTTGTGTTAGTGTTGAAAAACCACTTTTTGCACTTGTGTTACTGTTGAAAAACCACTTTTCGCACTCGTGTTGGTGCAGGAAACCACTTTTGCACTTGTATTAGTGTGGAAAAAACACTTTTCGCACTTGTGTTAGTGTTGAAAAACCACTTTTCGCACTTGTGTTAGTGTTGAAAAACCACTTTTCGCACTTGTGTTGGTGCAGGAAACCACTTTTGCACTTGTATTAGTGTGGAAAAACACTTTTCGCACTTGTATTAGTGTTGAAAAACCACTTTTCGCACTTGTGTTAGTGTTGAAAAACCACTTTTCGCACTTGTGTTAGTGTTGAAAAACCACTTTTCGCCCTTGTGTTGGTGCAGGTAACCACTTTTGCACTTGTATTAGTGGAGAAAAAACACTTTTTGCACATGTGATAGTGTTGAAAAACCACTTTTCACACTTGTGTTAGTGTTGAAAAACCACTTTTCGCACTTGTGTTAGTGTTGAAAAACCACTTTTCGCACTTGTGTTAATGTTGAAAAACCACGTTTCACACTTGTGTTGGTGCAGGAAACCACTTTTGCACTTGTATTAGTGTGGAAAAACCACTTTTCACACTTGTGTTAGTGTTGAAAAACCACTTTTCGCACTTGTGTTAGTGTTGAAAAACCACTTTTCGCACTTGTGTTGGTGCAGGAAACCACTTTTTGCACTTGTGTTACTGTTGAAAAACCACTTTTCGCACTCGTGTTGGTGCAGGAAACCACTTTTGCACTTGTATTAGTGTGGAAAAAACACTTTTCGCACTTGTGTTAGTGTTGAAAAACCACTTTTCGCACTTGTGTTAGTGTTGAAAAACCACTTTTCGCACTTGTGTTGGTGCAGGAAACCACTTTTGCACTTGTATTAGTGTGGAAAAACACTTTTCGCACTTGTATTAGTGTTGAAAAACCACTTTTCGCACTTGTGTTAGTGTTGAAAAACCACTTTTCGCACTTGTGTTAGTGTTGAAAAACCACTTTTCGCCCTTGTGTTGGTGCAGGTAACCACTTTTGCACTTGTATTAGTGGAGAAAAAACACTTTTTGCACATGTGATAGTGTTGAAAAACCACTTTTCGCACTAGTGTTAGTGTTGAAAAACCACTTTTCGCACTTGTGTTAGTGTTGAAAAACCACTTTTCGCACTTGTGTTGGTGCAGGAAACCACTTTTGCACTTGTATTAGTGTGGCAAAAACACTTTTCGCACTTGTATTAGTGTTGAAAAACCACTTTTCGCACTTGTGTTAGTGTTGAAAAACCACTTTTCGCACTTGTGTTAGTGTTGAAAAACCACTTTTCGCACTTGTGTTGGTGCAGGAAACCACTTTTGCACTTGTATTAGTGTGGAAAAAACACTTTTCGCACTTGTGTTAGTGTTGAAAAACCACTTTTCGCACTTGTGTTAGTGTTGAAAAACCACTTTTCGCACTTGTGTTGGTGCAGGAAACCACTTTTGCACTTGTATTAGTGTGGAAAAAACACTTTTCGCACTTGTGTTAGTGTTGAAAAACCACTTTTCCCACTTGTGTTAGTGTTGAAAAACCACTTTTCGCACTTGTGTTAGTGTTGAAAAACCACTTTTCGCACTTGTGTTGGTGCAGGAAACCACTTTTGCACTTGTAATAGTGTGGAAAAAACACTTTTTGCACTTGTGATAGTGTTGAAAAACCACTTTTCGCACTTGTGTTAGTGTTGAAAAACCACTTTTCGCACTTGTGTTAGTGTTGAAAAACCACTTTTCGCACCTGTGGTGGTGCAGGAAACCACTTTTGCACTTGTATTAGTGTGGACAAAACACTTTTCGCACTTGTGTTAGTGTTGAAAAACCACTTTTCGCACTTGTGTTAGTGTTGAAAAACCACTTTTCGCACTTGTGTTAGTGTTGAAAAACCACTTTTCGCACTTGTGTTGGTGCAGGAAACCACTTTTGCACTTGTATTAGTGTGGAAAAACACTTTTCGCACTTGTGTTAGTGTTGAAAAACCACTTTTCGCACTTGTGTTAGTGTTGAAAAACCACTTTTCACACTTGTGTTAGTGTTGAAAAACCATGTTTTGCACTTGTGTTAGTGTTGAAAAACCACTTTTCGCACTTGTGTTGGTGCAGGAAACCACTTTTGCACTTGTATTAGTGTGGAAAAAACACTTTTCGCACTTGTGTTAGTGTTGAAAAACCACTTTTCGCACTTGTGTTAGTGTTGAAAAACCACTTTTTGCACTTGTGTTAGTGTTGAAAAACCACTTTTCGCACTTGTGTTGGTGCAGGAAACCACTTTTGCACTTGCATTAGTGTGGAAAAAACACTTTTCGCACTTGTATTAGTGTTGAAAAACCACTTTTCGCACTTGTGTTAGTGTTGAAAAACCACTTTTCGCACTTGTGTTAGTGTTGAAAAACCACTTTTCGCACTTGTGTTAGTGTTGAAAAACCACTTTTCGCACTTGTGTTAGTGTTGAAAAACCGCTTTTCGCACTTGTGTTGGTGCAGGAAACCACTTTTGCACTTGTATTAGTGTGGAAAAAACACTTTTCGCACTTGTGTTAGTGTTGAAAAAGCACTTTTCGCCCTTGTGTTAGTGTTGAAAAACCACTTTTCGCACTTGTGTTGGTGCAGGTAACCACTTTTGCACTTGTATTAGTGGAGAAAAAACACTTTTCACACTTGTATTAGTGTTGAAAAACCACTTTTCGCACTTGTGTTAGTGTTGAAAAACCACTTTTCGCACTTGTGTTAGTGTTGATAAACCACTTTTCGCACTTGTGTTAGTGTTGAAAAACCACTTTTCGCACTTGTGTTAGTGTTGAAAAACCGCTTTTCGCACTTGTGTTGGTGCAGGAAACCACTTTTGCACTTGTATTAGTGTGGAAAAAACACTTTTCGCACTTGTGTTAGTGTTGAAAAAGCACTTTTCGCCCTTGTGTTAGTGTTGAAAAACCACTTTTCGCACTTGTGTTGGTGCAGGTAACCACTATTGCACTTGTATTAGTGGAGAAAAAACACTTTTCACACTTGTATTAGTGTTGAAAAACCACTTTTCGCACTTGTGTTAGTGTTGAAAAACCACTTTTCGCACTTGTGTTGGTGCAGGAAACCACTTTTGCACTTGTATTAGTGTGGAAAAAACACTTTTTGCACTTGTGTTAGTGTTGAAAAACCACTTTTCGCACTTGTGTTAGTGTTGAAAAACCACTTTTCGCACCTGTGTTAGTGTTGAAAAACCACTTTTTGCACTTGTGTTGGTGCAGGAAACCACTTTTGCACTTGTATTAGTGTGGAAAAAACACTTTTCGCACTTGTGTTAGTGTTGAAAAACCACTTTTCGCACTTGTGTTAGTGTTGAAAAACCACTTTTCGCACTTGTGTTGGTGTTGAAAAACCACTTTTCGCACTTGTGTTGGTGCAGGAAACCACTTTTGCACTTGTATTGGTGTGGAAAAAACACTTTTCGCACTTGTGTTAGTGTTGAAAAACCACTTTTCGCACTTGTGTTAATGTTGAAAAACCACTTTTCGTACTTGTGTTGGTGCAGGAAACCACTTTTGCACTTGTATTAGTGTGGAAAAAACACTTTTCGCACTTGTGTTAGTGTTGAAAAACCACTTTTCCCACTTGTGTTAGTGTTGAAAAACCACTTTTCGCACTTGTGTTAGTGTTGAAAAACCACTTTTCGCACTTGTGTTGGTGCAGGAAACCACTTTTGCACTTGTAATAGTGTGGAAAAAACACTTTTTGCACTTGTGATAGTGTTGAAAAACCACTTTTCGCACTTGTGTTAGTGTTGAAAAACCACTTTTCGCACTTGTGTTAGTGTTGAAAAACCACTTTTCGCACCTGTGGTGGTGCAGGAAACCACTTTTGCACTTGTATTAGTGTGGACAAAACACTTTTCGCACTTGTGTTAATGTTGAAAAACCACTTTTCGCACTTGTGTTAGTGTTGAAAAACCACTTTTCGCACTTGTGTTAGTGTTGAAAAACCACTTTTCGCACTTGTGTTGGTGCAGGAAACCACTTTTGCACTTGTATTATTGTGGAAAAACACTTTTCGCACTTTTGTTAGTGTTGAAAAACCACTTTTCGCACTTGTGTTAGTGTTGAAAAACCACTTTTCACACTTGTGTTAGTGTTGAAAAACCATGTTTTGCACTTGTGTTAGTGTTGAAAAACCACTTTTCGCACTTGTGTTGGTGCAGGAAACCACTTTTGCACTTGTATTAGTGTGGAAAAAACACTTTTCGCACTTGTGTTAGTGTTGAAAAACCACTTTTCGCACTTGTGTTAGTGTTGAAAAACCACTTTTTGCACTTGTGTTAGTGTTGAAAAACCACTTTTCGCACTTGTGTTGGTGCAGGAAACCACTTTTGCACTTGCATTAGTGTGGAAAAAACACTTTTCGCACTTGTATTAGTGTTGAAAAACCACTTTTCGCACTTGTGTTAGTGTTGAAAAACCACTTTTCGCACTTGTGTTAGTGTTGAAAAACCACTTTTTGCACTTGTGTTAGTGTTGAAAAACCACTTTTCGCACTTGTGTTAGTGTTGAAAAACCGCTTTTCGCACTTGTGTTGGTGCAGGAAACCACTTTTGCACTTGTATTAGTGTGGAAAAAACACTTTTCGCACTTGTGTTAGTGTTGAAAAAGCACTTTTCGCCCTTGTGTTAGTGTTGAAAAACCACTTTTCGCACTTGTGTTAGTGTTGAAAAACCACTTTTCGCACTTGTGTTGGTGCAGGAAACCACTTTTGCACTTGTATTAGTGTGGAAAAAACACTTTTTGCACTTGTGTTAGTGTTGAAAAACCACTTTTCGCACTTGTGTTAGTGTTGAAAAACCACTTTTCGCACCTGTGTTAGTGTTGAAAAACCACTTTTCGCACTTGTGTTGGTGCAGGAAACCACTTTTGCACTTGTATTAGTGTGGAAAAAACACTTTTCGCACTTGTGTTAGTGTTGAAAAACCACTTTTCGCACTTGTGTTAGTGTTGAAAAACTACTTTTCGCACTTGTGTTGGTGCAGGAAACCACTTTTGCATTTGTATTAGTGTGGAAAAAACACTTTTCGCACTTGTGTTCGTGTTGAAAAACCACTTTTCGCACTTGTGTTAGTGTTGAAAAACCACTTTTCGCACTTGTGTTGGTGCAGGAAACCACTTTTGCACTTGTATTAGTGTGGAAAAAACACTTTTCGCACTTGTGTTAGTGTTGAAAAACCACTTTTTGCACTTGTGTTAGTGTTGAAAAACCACTTTTCGCACTTGTGTTGGTGCAGGAAACCACTTTTGCACTTGTATTGGTGTGGAAAAAACACTTTTCGCACTTGTGTTAGTGTTGAAAAACCACTTTTCGCACTTGTGTTAATGTTGAAAAACCACTTTTCGCACTTGTGTTGGTGCAGGAAACCACTTTTGCACTTGTATTGGTGGAGAAAAAACACTTTTCACACTTGTATTAGTGTTGAAAAACCACTTTTCGCACTTGTGTTAGTGTTGAAAAACCACTTTTCGCACTTGTGTTAGTGTTGATAAACCACTTTTCGCACTTGTGTTAGTGTTGAAAAACCACTTTTCGCACTTGTGTTAGTGTTGAAAAACCGCTTTTCGCACTTGTGTTGGTGCAGGAAACCACTTTTGCACTTGTATTAGTGTGGAAAAAACACTTTTCGCACTTGTGTTAGTGTTGAAAAAGCACTTTTCGCCCTTGTGTTAGTGTTGAAAAACCACTTTTCGCACTTGTGTTGGTGCAGGTAACCACTATTGCACTTGTATTAGTGGAGAAAAAACACTTTTCACACTTGTATTAGTGTTGAAAAACCACTTTTCGCACTTGTGTTAGTGTTGAAAAACCACTTTTCGCACTTGTGTTGGTGCAGGAAACCACTTTTGCACTTGTATTAGTGTGGAAAAAACACTTTTTGCACTTGTGTTAGTGTTGAAAAACCACTTTTCGCACTTGTGTTAGTGTTGAAAAACCACTTTTCGCACCTGTGTTAGTGTTGAAAAACCACTTTTTGCACTTGTGTTGGTGCAGGAAACCACTTTTGCACTTGTATTAGTGTGGAAAAAACACTTTTCGCACTTGTGTTAGTGTTGAAAAACCACTTTTCGCACTTGTGTTAGTGTTGAAAAACCACTTTTCGCACTTGTGTTGGTGTTGAAAAACCACTTTTCGCACTTGTGTTGGTGCAGGAAACCACTTTTGCACTTGTATTGGTGTGGAAAAAACACTTTTCGCACTTGTGTTAGTGTTGAAAAACCACTTTTCGCACTTGTGTTAATGTTGAAAAACCACTTTTCGTACTTGTGTTGGTGCAGGAAACCACTTTTGCACTTGTATTAGTGTGGAAAAAACACTTTTCGCACTTGTGTTAGTGTTGAAAAACCACTTTTCCCACTTGTGTTAGTGTTGAAAAACCACTTTTCGCACTTGTGTTAGTGTTGAAAAACCACTTTTCGCACTTGTGTTGGTGCAGGAAACCACTTTTGCACTTGTAATAGTGTGGAAAAAACACTTTTTGCACTTGTGATAGTGTTGAAAAACCACTTTTCGCACTTGTGTTAGTGTTGAAAAACCACTTTTCGCACTTGTGTTAGTGTTGAAAAACCACTTTTCGCACCTGTGGTGGTGCAGGAAACCACTTTTGCACTTGTATTAGTGTGGACAAAACACTTTTCGCACTTGTGTTAATGTTGAAAAACCACTTTTCGCACTTGTGTTAGTGTTGAAAAACCACTTTTCGCACTTGTGTTAGTGTTGAAAAACCACTTTTCGCACTTGTGTTGGTGCAGGAAACCACTTTTGCACTTGTATTATTGTGGAAAAACACTTTTCGCACTTTTGTTAGTGTTGAAAAACCACTTTTCGCACTTGTGTTAGTGTTGAAAAACCACTTTTCACACTTGTGTTAGTGTTGAAAAACCATGTTTTGCACTTGTGTTAGTGTTGAAAAACCACTTTTCGCACTTGTGTTGGTGCAGGAAACCACTTTTGCACTTGTATTAGTGTGGAAAAAACACTTTTCGCACTTGTGTTAGTGTTGAAAAACCACTTTTCGCACTTGTGTTAGTGTTGAAAAACCACTTTTTGCACTTGTGTTAGTGTTGAAAAACCACTTTTCGCACTTGTGTTGGTGCAGGAAACCACTTTTGCACTTGCATTAGTGTGGAAAAAACACTTTTCGCACTTGTATTAGTGTTGAAAAACCACTTTTCGCACTTGTGTTAGTGTTGAAAAACCACTTTTCGCACTTGTGTTAGTGTTGAAAAACCACTTTTTGCACTTGTGTTAGTGTTGAAAAACCACTTTTCGCACTTGTGTTAGTGTTGAAAAACCGCTTTTCGCACTTGTGTTGGTGCAGGAAACCACTTTTGCACTTGTATTAGTGTGGAAAAAACACTTTTCGCACTTGTGTTAGTGTTGAAAAAGCACTTTTCGCCCTTGTGTTAGTGTTGAAAAACCACTTTTCGCACTTGTGTTAGTGTTGAAAAACCACTTTTCGCACTTGTGTTGGTGCAGGAAACCACTTTTGCACTTGTATTAGTGTGGAAAAAACACTTTTTGCACTTGTGTTAGTGTTGAAAAACCACTTTTCGCACTTGTGTTAGTGTTGAAAAACCACTTTTCGCACCTGTGTTAGTGTTGAAAAACCACTTTTCGCACTTGTGTTGGTGCAGGAAACCACTTTTGCACTTGTATTAGTGTGGAAAAAACACTTTTCGCACTTGTGTTAGTGTTGAAAAACCACTTTTCGCACTTGTGTTAGTGTTGAAAAACTACTTTTCGCACTTGTGTTGGTGCAGGAAACCACTTTTGCATTTGTATTAGTGTGGAAAAAACACTTTTCGCACTTGTGTTCGTGTTGAAAAACCACTTTTCGCACTTGTGTTAGTGTTGAAAAACCACTTTTCGCACTTGTGTTGGTGCAGGAAACCACTTTTGCACTTGTATTAGTGTGGAAAAAACACTTTTCGCACTTGTGTTAGTGTTGAAAAACCACTTTTTGCACTTGTGTTAGTGTTGAAAAACCACTTTTCGCACTTGTGTTGGTGCAGGAAACCACTTTTGCACTTGTATTGGTGTGGAAAAAACACTTTTCGCACTTGTGTTAGTGTTGAAAAACCACTTTTCGCACTTGTGTTAATGTTGAAAAACCACTTTTCGCACTTGTGTTGGTGCAGGAAACCACTTTTGCACTTGTATTGGTGTGGAAAAAACACTTTTCGCACTTGTGTTAGTGTTGAAAAACCACTTTTCGCACTTGTGTTAATGTTGAAAAACCACTTTTCGTACTTGTGTTGGTGCAGGAAACCACTTTTGCACTTGTATTAGTGTGGAAAAAACACTTTTCGCACTTGTGTTAGTGTTGAAAAACCACTTTTCCCACTTGTGTTAGTGTTGAAAACCACTTTTCGCACTTGTGTTAGTGTTGAAAAACCACTTTTCGCACTTGTGTTGGTGCAGGAAACCACTTTTGCACTTGTAATAGTGTGGAAAAAACACTTTTTGCACTTGTGATAGTGTTGAAAAACCACTTTTCGCACTTGTGTTAGTGTTGAAAAACCACTTTTCGCACTTGTGTTAGTGTTGAAAAACCACTTTTCGCACCTGTGGTGGTGCAGGAAACCACTTTTGCCCTTGTATTAGTGTGGACAAAACACTTTTCGCACTTGTGTTAGTGTTGAAAAACCACTTTTCGCACTTGTGTTAGTGTTGAAAAACCACTTTTCGCACTTGTGTTAGTGTTGAAAAACCACTTTTCGCACTTGTGTTGGTGCAGGAAACCACTTTTGCACTTGTATTAGTGTGGAAAAACACTTTTCGCACTTGTGTTAGTGTTGAAAAACCACTTTTCGCACTTGTGTTAGTGTTGAAAAACCACTTTTTGCACTTGTGTTAGTGTTGAAAAACCACTTTTCGCACTTGTGTTGGTGCAGGAAACCACTTTTGCACTTGCATTAGTGTGGAAAAAACACTTTTCGCACTTGTATTAGTGTTGAAAAACCACTTTTCGCACTTGTGTTAGTGTTGAAAAACCACTTTTCGCACTTGTGTTAGTGTTGAAAAACCACTTTTTGCACTTGTGTTAGTGTTGAAAAACCACTTTTCGCACTTGTGTTAGTGTTGAAAAACCGCTTTTCGCACTTGTGTTGGTGCAGGAAACCACTTTTGCACTTGTATTAGTGTGGAAAAAACACTTTTCGCACTTGTGTTAGTGTTGAAAAAGCACTTTTCGCCCTTGTGTTAGTGTTGAAAAACCACTTTTCGCACTTGTGTTAGTGTTGGAAAACCACTTTTCGCACTTGTGTTGGTGCAGGAAACCACTTTTGCACTTGTATTAGTGTGGAAAAAACACTTTTTGCACTTGTGTTAGTGTTGAAAAACCACTTTTCGCACTTGTGTTAGTGTTGAAAAACCACTTTTCGCACCTGTGTTAGTGTTGAAAAACCACTTTTCGCACTTGTGTTGGTGCAGGAAACCACTTTTGCACTTGTATTAGTGTGGAAAAAACACTTTTCGCACTTGTGTTAGTGTTGAAAAACCACTTTTCGCACTTGTGTTAGTGTTGAAAAACTACTTTTCGCACTTGTGTTGGTGCAGGAAACCACTTTTGCATTTGTATTAGTGTGGAAAAAACACTTTTCGCACTTGTGTTCGTGTTGAAAAACCACTTTTCGCACTTGTGTTGGTGTTGAAAAACCACTTTTCGCACTTGTGTTGGTGCAGGAAACCACTTTTGCACTTGTATTAGTGTGGAAAAAACACTTTTCGCACTTGTGTTAGTGTTGAAAAACCACTTTTTGCACTTGTGTTAGTGTTGAAAAACCACTTTTCGCACTTGTGTTGGTGCAGGAAACCACTTTTGCACTTGTATTGGTGTGGAAAAAACACTTTTCGCACTTGTGTTAGTGTTGAAAAACCACTTTTCGCACTTGTGTTAATGTTGAAAAACCACTTTTCGCACTTGTGTTGGTGCAGGAAACCACTTTTGCACTTGTATTAGTGTGGAAAAAACACTTTTCGCACTTGTGTTAGTGTTGAAAAACCACTTTTCGCACTTGTGTTAATGTTGAAAAACCACTTTTCGTACTTGTGTTGGTGCAGGAAACCACTTTTGCACTTGTATTAGTGTGGAAAAAACACTTTTCGCACTTGTGTTAGTGTTGAAAAACCACTTTTCCCACTTGTGTTAGTGTTGAAAAACCACTTTTCGCACTTGTGTTAGTGTTGAAAAACCACTTTTCGCACTTGTGTTGGTGCAGGAAACCACTTTTGCACTTGTAATAGTGTGGAAAAAAACACTTTTTGCACTTGTGATAGTGTTGAAAAACCACTTTTCGCACTTGTGTTAGTGTTGAAAAACCACTTTTCGCACTTGTGTTAGTGTTGAAAAACCACTTTTCGCACCTGTGGTGGTGCAGGAAACCACTTTTGCACTTGTATTAGTGTGGACAAAACACTTTTCGCACTTGTGTTAGTGTTGAAAAACCACTTTTCGCACTTGTGTTAGTGTTGAAAAACCACTTTTCGCACTTGTGTTAGTGTTGAAAAACCACTTTTCGCACTTGTGTTGGTGCAGGAAACCACTTTTGCACTTGTATTAGTGTGGAAAAACACTTTTCGCACTTGTGTTAGTGTTGAAAAACCACTTTTCGCACTTGTGTTAGTGTTGAAAAACCACTTTTCACACTTGTGTTAGTGTTGAAAAACCATGTTTTGCACTTGTGTTAGTGTTGAAAAATCACTTTTCGCACTTGTGTTGGTGCAGGAAACCACTTTTGCACTTGTATTAGTGTGGAAAAAACACTTTTCGCACTTGTGTTAGTGTTGAAAAACCACTTTTCGCACTTGTGTTAGTGTTGAAAAACCACTTTTTGCACTTGTGTTAGTGTTGAAAAACCACTTTTCGCACTTGTGTTGGTGCAGGAAACCACTTTTGCACTTGCATTAGTGTGGAAAAAACACTTTTCGCACTTGTATTAGTGTTGAAAAACCACTTTTCGCACTTGTGTTAGTGTTGAAAAACCACTTTTCGCACTTGTGTTAGTGTTGAAAAACCACTTTTTGCACTTGTGTTAGTGTTGAAAAACCACTTTTCGCACTTGTGTTAGTGTTGAAAAATCGCTTTTCGCACTTGTGTTGGTGCAGGAAACCACTTTTGCACTTGTATTAGTGTGGAAAAAACACTTTTCGCACTTGTGTTAGTGTTGAAAAAGCACTTTTCGCCCTTGTGTTAGTGTTGAAAAACCACTTTTCGCACTTGTGTTAGTGTTGAAAAACCACTTTTCGCACTTGTGTTGGTGCAGGAAACCACTTTTGCACTTGTATTAGTGTGGAAAAAACACTTTTTGCACTTGTGTTAGTGTTGAAAAACCACTTTTCGCACTTGTGTTAGTGTTGAAAAACCACTTTTCGCACCTGTGTTAGTGTTGAAAAACCACTTTTCGCACTTGTGTTGGTGCAGGAAACCACTTTTGCACTTGTATTAGTGTGGAAAAAACACTTTTCGCACTTGTGTTAGTGTTGAAAAACCACTTTTCGCACTTGTGTTAGTGTTGAAAAACTACTTTTCGCACTTGTGTTGGTGCAGGAAACCACTTTTGCACTTGTATTAGTGTGGAAAAAACACTTTTCGCACTTGTGTTAGTGTTGAAAAACCACTTTTCGCACTTGTGTTAGTGTTGAAAAACCACTTTTTGCACTTGTGTTAGTGTTGAAAAACCACTTTTCGCACTTGTGTTGGTGCAGGAAACCACTTTTGCACTTGCATTAGTGTGGAAAAAACACTTTTCGCACTTGTATTAGTGTTGAAAAACCACTTTTCGCACTTGTGTTAGTGTTGAAAAACCACTTTTCGCACTTGTGTTAGTGTTGAAAAACCACTTTTCGCACTTGTGTTAGTGTTGAAAAACCACTTTTCGCACTTGTGTTAGTGTTGAAAAACCGCTTTTCGCACTTGTGTTGGTGCAGGAAACCACTTTTGCACTTGTATTAGTGTGGAAAAAACACTTTTCGCACTTGTGTTAGTGTTGAAAAAGCACTTTTCGCCCTTGTGTTAGTGTTGAAAAACCACTTTTCGCACTTGTGTTGGTGCAGGTAACCACTTTTGCACTTGTATTAGTGGAGAAAAAACACTTTTCACACTTGTATTAGTGTTGAAAAACCACTTTTCGCACTTGTGTTAGTGTTGAAAAACCACTTTTCGCACTTGTGTTAGTGTTGAAAAACCACTTTTCGCACTTGTGTTAGTGTTGAAAAACCACTTTTCGCACTTGTGTTAGTGTTGAAAAACCGCTTTTCGCACTTGTGTTGGTGCAGGAAACCACTTTTGCACTTGTATTAGTGTGGAAAAAACACTTTTCGCACTTGTGTTAGTGTTGAAAAAGCACTTTTCGCCCTTGTGTTAGTGTTGAAAAACCACTTTTCGCACTTGTGTTGGTGCAGGTAACCACTATTGCACTTGTATTAGTGGAGAAAAAACACTTTTCACACTTGTATTAGTGTTGAAAAACCACTTTTCGCACTTGTGTTAGTGTTGAAAAACCACTTTTCGCACTTGTGTTGGTGCAGGAAACCACTTTTGCACTTGTATTAGTGTGGAAAAAACACTTTTTGCACTTGTGTTAGTGTTGAAAAACCACTTTTCGCACTTGTGTTAGTGTTGAAAAACCACTTTTCGCACCTGTGTTAGTGTTGAAAAACCACTTTTTGCACTTGTGTTGGTGCAGGAAACCACTTTTGCACTTGTATTAGTGTGGAAAAAACACTTTTCGCACTTGTGTTAGTGTTGAAAAACCACTTTTCGCACTTGTGTTAGTGTTGAAAAACCACTTTTCGCACTTGTGTTGGTGTTGAAAAACCACTTTTCGCACTTGTGTTGGTGCAGGAAACCACTTTTGCACTTGTATTGGTGTGGAAAAAACACTTTTCGCACTTGTGTTAGTGTTGAAAAACCACTTTTCGCACTTGTGTTAATGTTGAAAAACCACTTTTCGTACTTGTGTTGGTGCAGGAAACCACTTTTGCACTTGTATTAGTGTGGAAAAAACACTTTTCGCACTTGTGTTAGTGTTGAAAAACCACTTTTCCCACTTGTGTTAGTGTTGAAAAACCACTTTTCGCACTTGTGTTAGTGTTGAAAAACCACTTTTCGCACTTGTGTTGGTGCAGGAAACCACTTTTGCACTTGTAATAGTGTGGAAAAAACACTTTTTGCACTTGTGATAGTGTTGAAAAACCACTTTTCGCACTTGTGTTAGTGTTGAAAAACCACTTTTCGCACTTGTGTTAGTGTTGAAAAACCACTTTTCGCACCTGTGGTGGTGCAGGAAACCACTTTTGCACTTGTATTAGTGTGGACAAAACACTTTTCGCACTTGTGTTAATGTTGAAAAACCACTTTTCGCACTTGTGTTAGTGTTGAAAAACCACTTTTCGCACTTGTGTTAGTGTTGAAAAACCACTTTTCGCACTTGTGTTGGTGCAGGAAACCACTTTTGCACTTGTATTAGTGTGGAAAAACACTTTTCGCACTTTTGTTAGTGTTGAAAAACCACTTTTCGCACTTGTGTTAGTGTTGAAAAACCACTTTTCACACTTGTGTTAGTGTTGAAAAACCATGTTTTGCACTTGTGTTAGTGTTGAAAAACCACTTTTCGCACTTGTGTTGGTGCAGGAAACCACTTTTGCACTTGTATTAGTGTGGAAAAAACACTTTTCGCACTTGTGTTAGTGTTGAAAAACCACTTTTCGCACTTGTGTTAGTGTTGAAAAACCACTTTTTGCACTTGTGTTAGTGTTGAAAAACCACTTTTCGCACTTGTGTTGGTGCAGGAAACCACTTTTGCACTTGCATTAGTGTGGAAAAAACACTTTTCGCACTTGTATTAGTGTTGAAAAACCACTTTTCGCACTTGTGTTAGTGTTGAAAAACCACTTTTCGCACTTGTGTTAGTGTTGAAAAACCACTTTTTGCACTTGTGTTAGTGTTGAAAAACCACTTTTCGCACTTGTGTTAGTGTTGAAAAACCGCTTTTCGCACTTGTGTTGGTGCAGGAAACCACTTTTGCACTTGTATTAGTGTGGAAAAAACACTTTTCGCACTTGTGTTAGTGTTGAAAAAGCACTTTTCGCCCTTGTGTTAGTGTTGAAAAACCACTTTTCGCACTTGTGTTAGTGTTGAAAAACCACTTTTCGCACTTGTGTTGGTGCAGGAAACCACTTTTGCACTTGTAAGTAGTGTAATAATGTTGCTTCTGGGACACCTCCGTTTAACATGGGAAATCCCTATCTAATGTCATTTACCCCCTTGTCTTTTTCAAAAATCATAAACACCTCTATTTCTCCCACCCTCATCTTTATGAACCTTTTGTCTGTAGTACCTATCCTTAATGTTGTTCATTAGATCACTCAAACACTACAAATATTTGTTTTCTCTTATAGACCTATCATCCTTCTTCTACATATCATCTGGCAGATTAATCTTTGACCCACTCAAACATTGACCCATTCACTTCCATATTAATTCTTTCCCTCCCTCATTGCCCCTAAACACCTATATTTCTCTCACCCTGTTCTTTACGAACCTTCTAACCTTTTGACATGTTATCCTTATTCATTAGACCACTTAAACACCTGTGATCCTTCTGACCTCATGGACCTTTTAACCTTTTACTCTTAATATCATCTGGTGAATATAACCCACTCAAACAACGACCCTACAAATATTTGTTTATGCGTGGGAAATAATTTAATTCTCCTACAACTCTCTTCACCATCTAATATATTAACAAAAAATATGTTTGAGTTTGGTTCTTTATTAAGATATTTTAACTGAGCTAAGATAAAATGGTAAACCTCCCTCAATGTTCTTGTTTGAGCGCCTCCAGTGCCACATACCATTTTTTGGTAAGCTCCGCCCACTTTTTGGTAAACCACGCCCATTTTTACTAAGTCCCGCCCACTTTTTGTTAAGCCACGCCCACTTTTTACTAAGCCCCGCCCACTTTTGCTAAGCTCCTCCCACTTTTGCTAAGTCCCACCCACTTTATAAACTCTTCAGCATTGTATCATTTCCAGGTAATACATTACATCATTTTCAGGGAATTTCCATCACATCATTTCCAGTTAAGACACGCCCAGGGAATTTCCACAGGAAGACACACCCAGTCCTTATAAAAGGCACCGACCACACAGGCTTTTTCAAACACGCTTTCTGCTTCACTTGAGAATGGACTACTATGCCGAAATGGAATGGGATAACTTTGCTATTCCATGGAGTCCTACTACCTGTGTAGAACTCAACCTTCAGATTGATGAACTGGACTCGAACCTCTTATCAATGGAGGTAAGTTTGTTTATTTATTTATTTATTTATTTAATTTTTTTTTTTTTTTTTTTTTTTTTTTTTTTTTTAAGATGAGACTCGTGTAAGAGTTAACAAAGTTTATTTTAATATTCATAGAGCTTGATTTATACAAATAAAAAATATTGTATTAAATTAATACATTGTTATTTTCTTTCACAGGAAATTGTATCTGAGATACGAAATGAAAATTCTGCTTTTAACACAACTTGGGATGAAGTTATTTTTTTGTTTGAAGACATTTTGAACAACCAAGACCCCCAGAACGAGTTCTACCTTGATGACCCAGCCAAAGAGTTATACCTTGGAGATCCACAAAATCCTGAAAAAGAGTTTTACCATGATGATACTTGTTGTGAGTTATCAAAACAAAACCCACTGAACAAGTTCTACCTTGATGAGCCAGAATACAAGTCATACATTGGAGACCCACAAATTTCTGAAAATTGGGAAAGGAGAGTTCTCCCTGATGGTCCGCAGTTATACTATGTGAGACACATCATAGAAACCCTAAAAAATTGGGCAAGGAGAGTTCTCCCTGATGGTCCGCAGTTATACTATGTGAGACACATCATAGAAACCCTAAAAAATTGGGCAAGGAGAGTTCTCCCTGATGGTCCGCAGTTATACTATGTGAGACACATCATAGAAACCCTAAAAAATTGGGCAAGGAGAGTTCTCCCTGATGGTCCGCAGTTATACTATGTGAGACACATCATAGAAACCCTAAAAAATTGTGAAATGGGAATTCTCCCTGATGGTCCGCAGTTATACTATGTGAGACACATCATAGAAACCCTAAAAAATTGGGAAAGGGAAGTTTTCCCTGATGGTCCGCAGTTATACTATGTGAGACTTATCACGGAAACCCCCAATATTTCTGAAAATTGTGGTTTTACCTTGGGGACTTGGAAAGATGGTTATATTTTTGGAGACTCGGAATGGGGGTTTTGTTTTGATGACTCGGAATGTGATACCTATCTTGGAGGCTCAACAGGAATGTGGTTATACCTTGGGAACTTGGAAAGTTGGTTTTATTTTGGAGACTCTACCTGTGGGGTTCCTCTTGGAGACTCTTTGGATTCTAAAGCAATGAACAATGTTCTTTATTTAATGACGCTTGATTTAAGCAATATCAAGAAAGTTCGAGGAAGAAAATGCTGGAAAATTCTTTCTTCCCATTTCTACTTCTTCAAACTTAAAAGCCTTGAAAGACAGAATTGGAGGAAGAGGAAAAAAAAAAAAAAGAAATACGTATTTAAAAAAGAAGAAAAGAAAGATTATGTTAGGGTTTGGGTGGGATTTTGAATGTGAGGGTTAGGGATGGGGTTGGGTTAGGGTTGGGATTTTGAATGTGAGGGTTAGGGTTGGGGTTGGGTTAGGGATGGGGTTGGGTTAGGGATGGGGTTGGGTTAGGGATGGGTTGGGTTAGGGTTGGGATTTTGAATGTGAGGGTTAGGGTTGGGGTTGGGTTAGGGATGGGATTGGGTTAGGGTTGGGATTTTGAATGTGAGGGTTAGGGATGGGTTGGGTTAGGGATGGGGTTGGGTTAGGGATGGGGTTGGGTTAGGGTTGGGGTTGGGTTAGGGATGGGGTTGGGTTAGGGATGGGGTTGGGTTAGGGATGGGGTTGGGTTAGGGATGGGGTTGGGTTAGGGATGGGTTGGGTTAGGGATGGGTTTGGGTTAGGGATGGGGTTGGGTTAGGGCTTGGGTTGGGTTAGGGTTTGTATATTATTATGACTCACTCGCACATACACACACACACAAAAGTTAAGCCCCAACTAAAAAGTTGTGGGATTCTGTGTTTGGGGTTCACAGATTTAAAAACGTATCCCCATTATACACACACAAAAGTTAAGCCCCAACTAAAAAGTTGTGGGATTCTGTGTTTGGGGTTCACAGATTTAAAAACGTATCCCCATTATACACACACAAAAGTTAAGCCCCAACTAAAAAGTTGTGGGATTCTGTGTTTGGGGTTCACAGATTTAAAAACGTATCCCCATTATACACACACAAAAGTTAAGCCCCAACTAAAAAGTTGTGGGATTCTGTGTTTGGGGTTCACAGATTTAAAAACGTATCCCCATTACATTTTATTTATTTATTTATTATTTTCAAGGGTATTAACTGCTTACTTGTGTTTTTTGTAATTCTTGTGAGTAAAATGAACCCAAGATTTCTTCTCCATTTAAATCATATAATTTGTAGGTCCAAGGGACTGTATCCATTACATCAATGATTTTAAATAATTCACGAGTCCATTTTTGTGTATAACCTTTCTCAAAATGACTTTTCCATTTGTATATTCTTACAATATCACCAACTTTAAACTTGGGCTTTCTCAAATTAATCTCCTTTTCATATTCTAATTTTGTAAATGTTTCTGATGGTTTTGATTGTGTTGATGAATGAACTGTATTATTGTAATTATCTACAATATCCTGAATTAAATACACCCATTTTTGAGAACCGAGTTGTGTGAATTTTTTATATAATTTCTCTTTTAAAGTACGATTAAAACGCTCAATAACAACTGCCTTTCCTTCATTAAAGGTGCTGTATAATTTAATACCCTTCCCCTTAAGAAATTTCATGAATATTTTGTTATAGAACTCTGTTCCCTCATCAGTCCATAACTTCTTTGGTTTCCTTTTATCCCGATCAAATATTAGCTTAAAGGCTAACATTAAAGTATCACCCCTTTTATTTTTTAAAGGGACAACCCAGGCAAATCTACTCCTCAAATCAATAACGGTTAAAGCATACCTGTATCCCCTGTCATTATTCAATTCAATTAAATCAGCGGACCATATGTGGTCAGTGTATTTAGAATAAACCTTCCTTCTTTTAAACTTTGTGATTATAGGTTTGTGTAATTCTTCAGCCAAAAGCTCCTCAGTCTTGATGACATCATTAGAGCCTAATAGTTTTTTGAGGAATAACCAAGACCAAGTTTCAATTTAGCATTTATCAAATTTCTCACAATAAACCTATCAACTTTCTCTCTCAACGTTGGATTTTGTATCAAAGACAAATTATACAACATTTCGCTGTCGGCTTTATGTTTTTCAGTCAACGTAGTGGTTTTCCCATAAGCAATATCATGCTTCATACACACTTCGTCAACCCTATTTGTAGGTTTAGACCAAGGTTTAGGATTGTCAGCCTCATCTAATCTTTTATCCAAGTTTGTTCCTGGACCACAGAAAGAATACCCTGGAAGGTGTAATTCCCCTGGAATTCCAGTTGTTGTAAATTTACTTCCTGACAGAAACTTTTGTATGTCTCCTCCTCTTTTAGGAGAGATGAATTGGCACTTTTTAGAGCCACATACTTGACATATTCCTTTTTGATAAACTCTATTATTTTTAGCTTTAACATGAGATATTTTTAGATTTAGTTTTCTTTTTACATTTGAGACAATAACTCATATTTATTTATCAGAAAAATTCCGACAGAGTATCAAAACCTTTTTGGTTTTCAACATATACATTTCAATCTTTATTTTTAAAACATAAAGAATCCTAAGGAATGCCTTCACTCTCTCCTCCATTTATTTACAAATAAAAACTAACTAAAGTCAATGACACCAACATCATCAATCACATAATCTTTTCCTTCTTCTTCTTCTTCTTCTTCACCACTTTCTCGTTTAAATCTCCTCCCTGAAATTGAAGACATTGACGTTCTTATTTTTGAAACCATTATCTTCATAAGAGTTGTTAATTCTTTAATTTCCTCTTCGGTGCGTTGAGATTGATTTATTTGCTTTAATACACTCAATCTTTTATGAATCTCAATGATTTCCATCTTTTTATATTTTTCCTCCCTCTCTCTTTGCTCCCTCTCCTCCTCCTCCATTTTCTCCCTCTCCTCCTTCTCCTTTTTCTCCCTTTTCTCCCTTTCCTCCTTCTCCCTTTTCTCCCTTTCCTCCTTCTCATTTTTCTCCCTCTCCTCCTTCTCCTCCTTTTTCTCCCTCTCCTCCTTCTCCTCCCTCTCCCTTTCCTCCTTCTCTTCTTCAACTCCTTCCTCATCCCTTGCTACCCTTGAGTTTGAACCCCAAAGAATATTATACATATACTCATCTGGATTTTGAGATATTCTTGTATCTATAATTATTTTTCTCATAATAGGATACCAATAAGATTTGTTGACGATTTCTAAAAGAGTTTTATATTTCATAACTTTGAGAAGTTCATTTTTATTTAATATTTTAAACAAGTCTCTATTTGTGGGTTTAACAATATCAGTATAAGGCCAGTTTTTAATGACAAAATTCCCATGTATATGCTCCAAATCATAAGGTATGTAATACCGAGCACCCTTTTCTTGTAGGTATCCTTGAATACAAAAATTATAATTCTCTTGTAGTCTTCTTCCTGCCATTTATGTATCAGAAATATATGTGAGATTAATATTATGACAGGTAATACCACCCCATCTTCCCACTACCAAATCGGTTTGTATTCCTCGGCTTTCTATCCTTATCTCATTACCTTCCTTCTTTGTCATGCGAACCATCGCTATACTATCATATATTTTTCTTTTCTTAAAATCACGTATTTGTTGTTTACTAATTGTACTTCCACATAAATCCTTATCCTCACCAAGTGGATAATATTCTTCTTTACGAGACTGATTTAAATCATGTAGGTCTTCTATGTTTATTGAAAAAGACCAATTATACCCTAAATCAGGCATATCATACCCCCATTTATTAATTCGCATATTAACTAAATGTCCTTCTTTATAAAATTCAATTGTAAGCAGGTAGTTAAATTCAATGAGGAAAGGTGTATGGTCAGTATAACCAGGTGTTGTGGTTGTAAATTTTACTTCTTTCACAAAACGTGCTGTTTTCTTTAAAAATATATATTGTGATAAATCACTTAATCTAATTAAGTCATTCGCATCTGTAGGGTTTGGATAATTGATTAATTTATAAGTATTCTTCATATTAATATTTTTACTTACACTATATTTTTGTCGTTCAGCCTGTGCCTTTGTATAATAATTTGATAAATCAATATCCTGAGAGGATTTTCCAAAGATAGAACCATCTTTTCCAACATAAGTCATTTATATTAGATTAAAAATGATATCATAAAAATTTTCATTATTGTTGAGTTGAAATAATACATATAAACATAATTGACCACAACATTTAGAATTAATTTCTTGAACTTGAAATGTTTGATAAACACCATTCTGTAAGAATTGTATTACTTCAACAGGTGGTGGCATACCATAACTATCAAAATAATATTTATCCTGACTATTATGAATACAAACCCAATGAGAACCATTCTGTGTGTCTAAATTCATAATAATATTCTTTGTATTCTTATTTATATGTATTAATTCATCTCTCATACAGATTACCACATTATCAATTTTTAGTGTTTTACAATACTTGGCTAGTTCTATATTTGACGTTGTATTCTTTCCAAATTGTTTAAACCATTTATCCATTTATTTATGAGAAAGATACAATCCATTACCCCGTTTAGTTAGTTTAACACCCGCTTGAGCGATAGAGGAAAGCATATCACCAACCAACAATCTAGCTTTATCAGGTAGACTTTCAAGTTTTTGAGCAAAATCTACAATTACACCACTTCCACTAATTTGTTTCTCCAACTCCTTGTTATGTCTTTCCAATTCTTTTTGAGCTTTTAGTTGTGCCTTCCTTTCGTTAGCAGTTTTTACCGCTGCTGAAATACCACCAGTCAATGCTCCCGCCGCACTTAAACCAGCAAATAAAGGAATTAGAAACGGGAGAAATCCTCCTCTTGACTCGTCTATTGAATATTTCTTTAACATAGGTTTCGTCATTTTAATTTTAAGTGATCCAACATCATTTAGTGTTTTTACTTGTGTGTGTGTGAGTAAAACATCAATTCTTACAGCTCCTTTTCTTTGAATTGTATTAACATTAATAATACAAGGCTTTTGATTTTGAATACAAGATGTTAATTTATTAAGATTGATTTGATTAACATATACCCCTACCATTTATTTATGAGAAAAAACCTATGTGATATTAATCATAACACCATTATCTGTATTAATCTGTAATTCTGTTTCCTCCAAAAGCAAACAATAAGCATCAACTTCTTCATTCTCCCCTCTTTCAATGTATAGAGAAGTATCCACTCGATTAGACTTTATAGTTTCCTTTTGAGAACTCAGGTCAATTGCGTAGATTGTATATAAACCTTTAAATGCAACCATATCCAAAATAGGATCATTATTACCATTACTTTCACACACTTTTTGGTAGGACTTGTAGGCTTCCGCATAATCATTTTTTTCCCAATCAATTTCCAATCTATCTCGCGGATAAAATGTGCCATCAAGAGAAACCCGAAGTTGTTTCACCTTAGCATTATCACTCAGCGCATTATTCTTATTAGTACCCTCCTCTCCATCTGGTTTTTTAAAAATGAGCCATAGGTATCGTGGCTTTCCTTCAAGAACACCCAAATTCCAAGTGTAGGTAGTGTGTTCCAGTTTAACGTGTTGACATCTTCTTTTAAGGTATGATACATTTAGCGGTTTCTTTGAGTTAAGTCTTCTATTTAACATCTCCTCCGTTTTAAGATTAGGAGTATATTCATTGATATACCAACACAAATCATTAATAACAAATTTATTATTGTCGCCAAAAGCATTTTCAGCCCCAAAAAGCAATCTATTTACATTATCATTCCTTTGTAGTTGAAATCTAATTTTAAGACCATACAAAACTTTATCATAATCACAAAATCCAAATATACCTTTAAGAGGTACTGCTACGGTAAAACTATTCTCAGCTTTTGCGTCATCATTATACATTGACTTCCTTTGACTATAACCAGGGTCTGTGTTTGTTCCCGTTGACATATCAGGAATAAAGCCTTCAACAGCTCCCTTACCCATTCTATCACCAAACGAATATAGTGTAAATTTCATCATTTCAGATGTAGCAGAGACATAATCAACCGCTTCAACCTCTTGTGTTCCAATATACAGGCGAACACTGTCAAACATTTTCCAGAAGAAATCATTTACGAGTGTAGCATTAGTATTATTCGCAGCCTTAGTGAATTTAAATTTACACAGCAAGAAACTATCAGCTATATTCAAGTAAGTTTGTTGATTATTTATTTCAAAACTTTTTGTTCCGTTTGAATTCCAGTCGGTTCCTGTAATAGCATTTACCTTAAAATAGTCTTCCTTTTTAGTAGAGTTTGAAATGATAATCGTATCATCCAAATCATAGATACTATCAATCGCTTCCATACTTGTATTTATATAGTATTAAAATTGTTGAAACCCTGACCCAAGTATTTTAATGATTTTTTGTCGTTCTTGTGAAGATAGTTGAGTTTTACCTTTTTTAATTTCTTTGATTGCTTGTAATTTATGGGACTCCTTTTGAGCATCTTTTATACTCTTTATAGCACCCGCAACGGAGCCCACGGCAGAAGCAGTTGAACCAATTAGGTCTTTATGTTTAAGGATGGTTGAACCAATACCCATTAGAGTATCAATTATCCCATCTCCTTTATTTCGAAATTGATGACCCACACCCCGTTGTCTCTTAGGTTTATAGTATCCTTTACCCACATACCTTGTATAGTCTGGTGAAAGGAACATGCCCTCCCCTGTAATTATTTTATATTTTCCCAACTCGTGTTTTCTTACAATAACCATTATTTATTTATTGAAAAACTTCACGTAGGTGAATTCTGATGGATATAATTTCATCATTAAAGGATATCATACGATTATCTTGGTCGGTTATCCTAAAATTTACTCTGTATATGGTTTTTCCTGACACAGGTAAATAGACAAGATTTTTTGGTTCCATATTAAATTTATAACCAATCGGGGTTGAGTATGCACTGAATGAAAATATTGTATTTGTTCTTATTCCATCGTTATAAGCACCATCAATCAAATCACAATGAATTAATACTGAATTTATACCGGAGGATATTTGGATAACATTATCACTGTAAAACGTCCCGTTATTTTCAATCTTTTTTGAAGAGAAACCCAATAGCTCTCTGAACGAATTTTCAATCGTGAAATCAACTTTATAATTATTTTTCAGTTTAATAGTTGATTTTGAAGTGTGTGTTTGAATATCTATTACAATATTTTTTGGTTCATCACCTTTTTCTTTCATAAGGCGAGAGACTTCTGAAGATATTTGAGAAATCTCGTAAGCTCCAGGTGAAACAGTTATAGTTTTGTAGGCAGTGCCTGGATTATAACTAAACTTGTTGTTTTTCTCTGTGATATTAAAAAGGGTATTGTAAGTTTCCATTGACAACAAAGATGCCTCATATGAGGTAAGGGGGTCAAGTTGTAGTGGGTAAGGGAATGAAGCTGTGTAATCGCTCGTTGTGAAATTAAAACTAAGAATTGTGCTTCTCATCTTATTTAATATCTAATAAAATATCTTTGTATTGACATTTATTAATTATTTTCATGTTCATCAACTGATCTAAAATGGCTGAGGATTCATTAAAACAATTGTTGTTTCCAGCCTTCTTACTACCTAATAACAATAATAGCCTATTAACTAATTGTGATGGGTCATTTGGAAGAAAACTAACACCCGAACCAAGCTTACTTAAAGCATCAATAATATGTTTCTCCTTCTCATTCTTCTTACTTTTACCAGCAACAGAAACTCCATAATCAAGTGTATTTAACAACTCAATATATACCCTATCTTCCTCTCTTTCCATATCAAGTGGTTCCTCAAAATATTTTGAACCGCTGAATCCGGGGTTTGTTAGAAGAAACATTAATCTTGGAGTTAATTTAACATTTGGTTGAGTAGAACTCAAGAACATCAATTCATCATTAAATATCAATACCTTTTCTTCCACAAGATGAAACACTGCTGGTTCTTCTGTTGGAATGAGACCTGCTCTGGTTTTTGAACCCGCAGAATATTCATTGTTTTGAAGAGCTTCCACAACATAATTAGGGGGTTGATTTACCTGCTCAAGTTTCCGAAATAATCCCTCGTCATCATATTCTAATTCACCAAGTTCTTGTTTTGTTATCTGACTAAAATCTTTGAGCATTTGAAGTTTTTTCGGAGTAAATTCTACCGTGGGAACTGTAGGGTGTTGAGTTTTCAAAAGTGGTTTAAAGAATTTCTCTTGTTTTCTTTCAAAGGCTTCTTCACCAGTTAGTTTCTGTCTCCGTTTCTTCTTTATCTCTTCCTGTTGTTTAACAACTTTTGAAACTAATTGTTGATGTTCCTTAAACTTTCTTTCTCTTTCTTCAGTATTCATTTTCTGTATTTATTTATTGAAAAATATCATTTAGTATCTCATCTTGTTTCACAACAATATATTTATATTTTCCAATCGTGTGTTTCATATAATTTTCAAATTCTTTTTTACTACATAACGTAGAGCAATTATCTCTCCAAAAATTATTTACATCTATTGAATTTAACTTAAATAAAATAAAAGTATTGGCATTGTTTCTTATTGAGCGTCGAGGGAGTTGAAAATATGATTGACTAAGATATATACAATTACAAGAAGAATGTCTCCCTCTTGTATAGTAGCTATCCATTACTGTTTGGTTTCTCTCATTAACACAATCATCAAAGATGACAAGGTTCTTTTTTGATTTATCTAAATCTTGAGGTGAAGGTATATCATCCGTATTATCACTGAGAATACAAGTTATGGGTTTCGATTTTGATTTCTGTGAGTAGTGTAATAATGTTGCTTCTGGGACACCTCCGTTTAACATGGGAAATCCCTATCTAATGTCATTTACCCCCTTGTCTTTTTCAAAAATCATAAACACCTCTATTTCTCCCACCCTCATCTTTATGAACCTTTTGTCTGTAGTACCTATCCTTAATGTTGTTCATTAGACCACTCAAACACTACAAATATTTGTTTTCTCTTATAGACCTATCATCCTTCTTCTACATATCATCTGGCAGATTAATCTTTGACCCACTCAAACATTGACCCATTCACTTCCATATTAATTCTTTCCCTCCCTCATTGCCCCTAAAGACCTCTATTTCTCTCACCCTGTTCTTTACGAACCTTCTAACCTTTTGACATGTTATCCTTATTCATTAGACCACTTAAACACCTGTGATCCTTCTGACCTTATGAACCTTTTAACCTTTTACTCTTAATATCATCTGGTGAATATAACCCACTCAAACAACGACCCTACAAATATTTGTTTATGTGTGGGAAATAATTTAATTCTCCTACAACTCTCCTCACCGTCTAATACATTAACAAAAAATATGTTTGAGTTTGGTTCTTTATTAAGATATTTTAACTGAGCTAAGATAAAATGGTAAACCTCCCTCAATGTTCTTATTTGAGCGCCTCCAGTGCCACACACTTTTTGGTAGGCTCTGCCCACCTTTTGTTAAGCTCCGTCCACTTTTTGGAAAAACCCCGCCCACTTTTTGGTAAGCCACGCCCACCTTTTACTAAGCCCCGCCCACTTTTTGTTAAGCCACGCCCACTTTTTGCTATGTCCCGCCCCCTTTTGCTAAGCTCCGCCCACTTTTGCTAAGTCCCACCCACTTTATAAACTCTTCAGCATTGTATCATTTCCAGGTAATACATTACATCATTTTCAGGGAATTTCCATCACATCATTTCCAGTTAAGACACGCCCAGGGAATTTCCACAGGAAATGACACACGCCCAGCCCTTCTTATAAAAGGCACCGACCACACAGGCTTTTTCAAACACGCTTTCTGCTTCACTTGAGAATGGACTCCTATGCCGAAATGGAATGGGATAACTTTGCTATTCCTTGGAGTCCTACTACCTGTGTAGAACTCAACCTTCAGATTGATGAACTGGACTCGAACCTCTTATCAATGGAGGTAAGTTTGTTTATTTATTTATTTATTTATTTAATTTTTTTTTTTTTTTTTTTTTTTTAGATGAGACTCATGTAAGAGTTAACAAAGTTTATTTTAATATTCATAGAGCTTGATTTATACAAATAAAAATATTGTATTAAATTAATACATTGTTATTTTCTTTCACAGGAAATTGTATCTGAGATACGAAATGAAAATTCTGCTTTTAACACAACTTGGGATGAAGTTATTTTTTTGTTTGAAGACATTTTGAACAACCAAGACCCCCAGAACGAGTTCTACCTTGATGACCCAGCCAAAGAGTTATACCTTGGAGATCCACAAAATCCTGAAAAAGAGTTTTACCATGATGATACTTGTTGTGAGTTATCAAAACAAAACCCACTGAACAAGTTCTACCTTGATGAGCCAGAATACAAGTCATACATTGGAGACCCACAAATTTCTGAAAATTGGGAAAGGGGAGTTCTCCCTGATGGTCCGCAGTTATACTATGTGAGACACATCATAGAAACCCTAAAAAATTGTGAAATGGGAATTCTCCCTGATGGTCCGCAGTTATACTATGTGAGACACATCATAGAAACCCTAAAAAATTGGGCAAGGAGAGTTCTCCCTGATGGTCCGCAGTTATACTATGTGAGACACATCATAGAAACCCTAAAAAATTGGGAAACGGGAATTCTCCCTGATGGTCCGCAGTTATACTATGTGAGACACATCATAGAAACCCTAAAAAATTGGGCAAGGAGAGTTCTCCCTGATGGTCCGCAGTTATACTATGTGAGACACATCATAGAAACCCTAAAAAATTGGGAAAGGGAAGTTTTCCCTGATGGTCCGCAGTTATACTATGTGAGACTTATCACGGAAACCCCAAATATTTCTGAAAATTGTGGTTCTACCTTGGGGACTTGGAAAGATGGTTATATTTTTGGAGACTCGGAATGGGGGTTTTGTTTTGATGACTCGGAATGTGATACCTATCTTGGAGGCTCAACAGGAATGTGGTTATACCTTGGGAACTTGGAAAGTTGGTTTTATTTTGGAGACTCTACCTGTGGGGTCCATCTTGGAGACTCTTTGGATTCTAAAGCAATGAACAATGTTCTTTGTTTAATGACGCTTGATTTAAGCAATATCAAGAAAGTTCGAGGAAGAAAATGCTGGAAAATTCTTTCTTCCCATTTCTACTTCTTCAAACTTGAAAGCCTTGAAAGACAGAATTGGAAGAAGAGGAAAAAAAAAAAATGAAATACATATTTTTTAAAAAGAAGAAAAAAAAGATTATGTTAGGGTTTGGGTGGGATTTTGAATGTGAGGGTTAGGGATGGGGTTGGGTTAGGGATGGGGTTGGGTTAGGGTTGGGATTTTGAATGTGAGGGTTGGGGTTGGGTTAGGGATGGGATTGGGTTAGGGTTGGGATTTTGAATGTGAGGGTTAGGGATGGGTTGGGGTTGGGTTAGGGATGGGGTTGGGTTAGGGTTGGGATTTTGAATGTGAGGGTTAGGGATGGGGTTGGGTTAGGGATGGGGTTGGGTTAGGGATGGGGTTGGGTTAGGGATGGGGTTGGGTTAGGGATTGGGTTGGGTTAGGGATGGGGTTGGGTTAGGAATGGGTTGGGTTAGGGATGGGGTTGGGTTAGGGATGGGTTTGGGTTAGGGATGGGTTTGGGTTAGGGATGGGTTTGGGTTAGGGATGGGGTTGGGTTAGGGTTTGTATATTATTATGACTCACTCACACATACACAAAAGTTAAGCCCCAACTGGAAAGTTGAGGGATTCTGTGTTTGGGGTTCACAGATTTAAAAACGTATCCCCATTATACACACACAAAAGTTAAGCCCCAACTGAAAAGTTGTGGGATTCTGTGTTTGGGGTTCACAGATTTAAAAACGTATCCCCATTATACACACTCAAAAGTTAAGCCCCAACTGAAAAGTTGTGGGATTCTGTGTTTGGGGTTCACAGATTTAAAAACGTATCCCCATTATACACACACAAAAGTCAAGCCCCAACTGAAAAGTTGTGGGATTCTGTGTTTGGGGTTCACAGATTTAAAAACGTATCCCCATTATACACACTCAAAAGTTAAGCCCCAACTGAAAAGTTGTGGGATTCTGTGTTTGGGGTTCACAGATTTAAAAACGTATCCCCATTATACACACACAAAAGTCAAGCCCCAACTGAAAAGTTGTGGGATTCTGTGTTTGGGGTTCACAGATTTAAAAACGTATCCCCATTATACACACACAAAAGTTAAGCCCCAACTAAAAAGTTGTGGGATTCTGTGTTTGGGGTTCACAGATTTAAAAACGTATCCCCATTATACACACACAAAAGTTAAGCCCCAACTAAAAAGTTGTGGGATTCTGTGTTTGGGGTTCACAGATTTAAAAACGTATCCCCATTACATTTTATTTATTTATTTATTATTTTCAAGGGTATTACCTGCTTACTTGTGTTTTTTGTAATTCTTGTGAGTAAAATGAACCCAAGATTTCTTCTCCATTTAAATCATATAATTTGTAGGTCCAAGGGACTGTATCCATTACATCAACGATTTTAAATAATTCATTAGTCCATCTCTTTGTATAACCTTTCTCAAAATGGCTTTTCCATTTGTATATTCTTACAATATCACCAACTTTAAACTTGGGCTTTCTCAAATTAATCTCCTTTTCATATTCTAATTTTGTAAATGTTTCTGATGGTTTTGATTTTGTTGATGAATGAACTGTATTATTGTAATTATCTACAATATCCTGAATTAAATACACCCATTTTTGAGAACTGAGTTGTGTGAATTTTTTATATAATTTCTCTTTTAAAGTACGATTAAAACGCTCAATAACAACTGCCTTTCCTTCATTAAAGGTGCTGTATAATTTAATACCCTTCCCCTTAAGAAATTTCATGAATATTTTGTTATAGAACTCTGTTCCCTCATCAGTCCATAACTTCTTTGGTTTCCTTTTATCCCGATCAAATATTCGCTTAAAGGCTAACATTAAAGTATCACCCCTTTTATTTTTTAAAGGGACAACCCAGGCAAATCTACTCCTCAAATCAATAACGGTTAAAGCATACCTGTATCCCCTGTCATTATTCAATTCAATTAAATCAGCGGACCATATGTGGTCGGTGTATTTAGAATAAACCTTCCTTCTTTTAAACTTTGTGATTATAGGTTTGTGTAATTCTTCAGCCAAAAGCTCCTCAGTCTTGATGACATCATTAGAGCCTAATAGTTTTTTGAGGAATAACCAAGACCAAGTTTCAATTTAGCATTTATCAAATTTCTCACAATAAACCTATCAACTTTCTCTCTCAACGTTGGATTTTGTATCAAAGACAAATTATACAACATTTCGCTGTCGGCTTTATGTTTTTCAGTCAACGTAGTGGTATCCCCATAAGCAATATCATGCTTCATACACACTTCATCAACCCTATTTGTAGGTTTAGACCAAGGTTTAGGATTGTTAGCCTCATCTAATCTTTTATCCAAGTTTGTTCCTGGACCACAGAAAGAATACCCTGGAAGGTGTAATTCCCCTGGAATTCCAGTTGTTGTAAATTTACTTCCTGACAGAAACTTTTGTATGTCTCCTCCTCTTTTAGGAGAGATGAATTGGCACTTTTTAGAGCCACACACTTGACATATTCCTTTTTGACAAACTCTATTATTTTTAGCTTTAACATAAGAGATATTTTTAGATTTAGTTTTCTTTTTACATTTGAGACAATAACTCATATTTATTTATCAGAAAAATTCCGACAGAGTATCAAAACCTTTTTGGTTTTCAACATATACATTTCAATCTTGATTTTTAAAACATAAAGAATCCTAAGGAATGCCTTCACTCTCTCCTCCATTTATTTACAAATAAAACTAACTAAAGTCAATTACACCGACATCATCAACCACATAATCTTTTCCTTCTTCTTCTTCTTTATCCCCACTTTCTCATTTAAATCTCCTCCCTGAAACTGAAGACATTGACGTCGTTATTCTTGAAAATAATATTTTCATTAGACTTCTCATTTCTTTATTTTCCTCCTCGGTGCGTTGAGTTTGATTTATTTGCTGTAATACCTTCAATCTTTTATTAATCTCACTGATTTCCATCTTTTTATATTTTTCCTCCCTCTCTCTTTGCTCCCTCTCCTCCTTCTCTCTTTTCTCCCTTTCCTCCTTCTCTCTTTTCTCCCTTTCCTCCCTCTCCTCCTCCTTTTTCTCCCTTTCCTCCTTCTCCTTTTTCTCTCTTTTCTCCCTTTCCTCCCTCTCCTCCTCCTTTTTCTCCCTTTCCTCCTTCTCCTTTTTCTCTCTTTCCTCCTTCTCTTCTTTAACTCCTTCCTCATTTATCTTAGCAATTTTTGATATCAATATTTTCACAGCATTCATTCTTTCTTTATTTTCCTCTTCGGTGAGTTGAGATTTATCTTCTTGCTGTAATACATCCACTCTTTTTTGAATCGCTCTGATTTCCATCTCCCTCTCCCCCCTCTCTCTTTGTTCCCTCTCCTCCTTCTCTCTTTTCTCTCTTTTCTCCTTCTCTTCTTCAACTCCTTCCTCATCCCTTGCTACCCTTGAGTTTAAACCCCAAAGAATATTATACATATACTCATCTGGATTTTGAGATATTCTTGTATCTATAATTATTTTTCTCATAATAGGATACCAATAAGATTTGTTGACGATTTCTAAAAGAGTTTTATATTTCATAACTTTGAGAAGTTCATTTTTATTTAATATTTTAAACAAGTCTCTATTTGTGGGTTTAACAATATCAGTATAAGGCCAGTTTTTTATGACAAAATTCCCATGTATATGCTCCAAATCATAAGGTATGTAATACCGAGCACCCTTTTCTTGTAGGTATCCTTGAATACAAAAATTATAATTCTCTTGTAGTCTTCTTCCTGCCATTTATGTATCAGAAATATATGTGAGATTAATATTATGACAGGTAATACCACCCCATCTTCCCACTACCAAATCGGTTTGTATTCCTCGGCTTTCTATCCTTATCTCATTACCTTCCTTCTTTGTCATGCGAACCATCGCTATACTATCATATATTTTTATTTTCTTAAAATCACGTATTTGTTGTTTACTAATTGTACTTCCACATAAATCCTTATCTTCACCAAGTGGATAATATTCTTCTTTACGAGACTGATTTAAATCATGTAGGTCTTCTATGTTTATTGAAAAAGACCAATTATACCCTAAATCAGGCATATCATACCCCCATTTATTAATTCGCATATTAACTAAATGTCCTTCTTTATAAAATTTAATTGTAAGCAGGTAGTTAAATTCAATGAGGAAAGGTGTATGGTCAGTATAACCAGGTGTTGTGGTTGTAAATTTTACTTGTTTCACAAAACGTGCTGTTTTCTTTAAAGATATATATTGTGATAAATCACTGAATCTAATCAAGTCATTCGCATCTGTAGGGTTTGGATAATTGATTAATTTATAAGTATTCTTCATATTAATATTTTTACTTACACTATATTTTTGTCGTTCAGCCTGTGCCTTTGTATAATAATTTGATAAATCAATATCCTGAGAGGATTTTCCAAAGATAGAACCATCTTTTCCAACATAGGTCATTTATATTAGATAAAAAATGATATCATAAAAATTTTCATTATTGTTGAGTTGAAATAATACATATAAACATAATTGGCCACAACATTTAGAATTAATTTCTTGAACTTGGAATGTTTGATAAACACCATTCTGTAAGAATTGTATTACTTCAACAGGTGGTGGCATACCATAACTATCAAAATAATATTTATCCTGACTATTATGAATACAAACCCAATGAGAACCATTCTGTGTGTCTAAATTCATAATAATATTCTTTGTATTCTTATTTATATGTATTAATTCATCTCTCATACAAATAACCACATTATCAATTTTTAGTGTTTTACAATACTTAGCTAGTTCTATATTTGACGTTGTATTCTTTCCAAATTGTTTAAACCATTTATCCATTTATTTATGAGAAAGATACAATCCATTACCCCGTTTAGTTAGTTTAACACCCGCTTGAGCGATAGAGGAAAGCATATCTCCAACCAACAATCTAGCTTTATCAGGTAGACTTTCAAGTTTTTGAGCAAAATCTACAATTACACCACTTCCACTAATTTGTTTCTCCAACTCCTTGTTATGTCTTTCCAATTCTTTTTGAGCTTTTAGTTGTGCCTTCCTTTCGTTAGCAGTTTTTACCGCTGCTGAAATACCACCAGTCAATGCTCCCGCCGCACTTAAACCAGCAAATAAAGGAATTAGAAACGGGAGAAATCCTCCTCTTGACTCATCTATTGAATATTTCTTTAACATAGGTTTCGTCATTTTAATTTTAAGTGATCCAACATCATTTAGTGTTTTTACTTGTGTGTGTGTGAGTAAAACATCAATTCTTACAGCTCCTTTTCTTTGAATTGTATTAACATTAATAATACAAGGCTTTTGATTTTGAATACAAGATGTTAATTTATTAAGATTGATTTGATTAACATATACCCCAACCATTTATTTATGAGAAAAAACCTATGTGATATTAATCATAACACCATTATCTGTATTAATCTGTAATTCTGTTTCCTCCAAAAGCAAACAATATGCATTAACCTCTTCACTCTCCCCTCTTTCAATGTATAGAGAAGTATCCACTCGATTAGACTTTATAGTTTCCTTTTGAGAACTCAGGTCAATTGCGTAGATTGTATATAAACCTTTAAATGCAACCATATCCAAAATAGGATCATTATTACCATTACTTTCACACACTTTTTGGTAGGACTTGTAGGCTTCCGCATAATCATTTTTTTCCCAATCAATTTCCAATCTATCTCGCGGATAAAATGTGCCATCAAGAGAAACCCGAAGTTGTTTCACCTTAGCATTATCACTCAGCGCATTATTCTTATTAGTACCCTCCTCTCCATCTGGTTTTTTAAAAATGAGCCATAGGTATCGTGGCTTTCCTTCAAGAACACCCAAATTCCAAGTGTAGGTAGTGTGTTCCAGTTTAACGTGTTGACATCTTCTTTTAAGGTATGATACATTTAGCGGTTTCTTTGAGTTAAGTCTTCTATTTAACATCTCCTCCGTTTTAAGATTAGGAGTATATTCATTGATATACCAACACAAATCATTAATAACAAATTTATTATTGTCGCCAAAAGCATTTTCAGCCCCAAAAAGCAATCTATTTACATTATCATTCCTTTGTAGTTGAAATCTAATTTTAAGACCATACAAAACTTTATCATAATCACAAAATCCAAATATACCTTTAAGAGGTACTGCTACGGTAAAACTATTCTCAGCTTTTGCGTCATCATTATACATTGACTTCCTTTGACTATAACCAGGGTCTGTGTTTGTTCCCGTTGACATATCAGGAATAAAGCCTTCAACAGCTCCCTTACCCATTCTATCACCAAACGAATATAGTGTAAATTTCATCATTTCAGATGTAGCAGAGACATAATCAACCGCTTCAACCTCTTGTGTTCCAATATACAGGCGAACACTGTCAAACATTTTCCAGAAGAAATCATTTACGAGTGTAGCATTAGTATTATTCGCAGCCTTAGTGAATTTAAATTTACACAGCAAGAAACTATCAGCTATATTCAAGTAAGTTTGTTGATTATTTATTTCAAAACTTTTTGTTCCGTTTGAATTCCAGTCGGTTCCTGTAATAGCATTTACCTTAAAATAGTCTTCCTTTTTAGTAGAGTTTGAAATGATAATCGTATCATCCAAATCATAGATACTATCAATCGCTTCCATACTTGTATTTATATAGTATTAAAATTGTTGAAACCCTGACCCAAGTATTTTAATGATTTTTTGTCGTTCTTGTGAAGATAGTTGAGTTTTACCTTTTTTAATTTCTTTGATTGCTTGTAATTTATGGGACTCCTTTTGAGCATCTTTTATACTCTTTACAACACCTGCTACATTTCCCATGAGAGAAGCAGTTGAACCAATTAGGTCTTTATGTTTAAGAATGGTTGAACCAATACCCATTAGAGTATCAATTATCCCATCTCCTTTATTTCGAAATTGATGACCCACACCCCGTTGTCTCTTAGGTTTATAGTATCCTTTACCCACATACCTTGTATAGTCTGGTGAAAGGAACATGCCCTCCCCTGTAATTATTTTATATTTTCCCAACTCGTGTTTTCTTACAATAACCATTATTTATTTATTGAAAAACTTCACGTAGGTGAATTCTGATGGATATAATTTCATCATTAAAGGATATCATACGATTATCTTGGTCGGTTATCCTAAAATTTACTCTGTATATGGTTTTTCCTGACACAGGTAAATAGACAAGATTTTTTGGTTCCATATTAAATTTATAACCAATCGGGGTTGAGTATGCACTGAATGAAAATATTGTATTTGTTCTTATTCCATCGTTATAAGCACCATCAATCAAATCACAATGAATTAATACTGAATTTATACCGGAGGATATTTGGATAACATTATCACTGTAAAACGTCCCGTTATTTTCAATCTTTTTTGAAGAGAAACCCAATAGCTCTCTAAACGAATTTTCAATCGTGAAATCAACTTTATAATTATTTTTAAGTTTAATAGTTGATTTTGAAGTGTGTTTTTGAATATCTATTACAATATTTTTTGGTTCATCACCTTTTTCTTTCATAAGGCGAGAGACTTCTGAAGATATTTGAGAAATCTCGTAAGCTCCAGGTGAAACGGTTATAGTTTTATATCCACTTCCTGGATTATAACTAAACTTGTTGTTTTTCTCTGTGATATTAAACAAGGTATTATAAGTTTCCATTGACAATAAAGATGCCTCATATGAGGTAAGGGGGTCAAGTTGTAGTGGGTAAGGGAATGAAGCTGTGTAATCGCTCGTTGTGAAATTAAAACTAAGAATTGTGCTTCTCATCTTATTTAATATCTAATAAAATATCTTTGTATTGACATTTATTAATTATTTTCATATTCATCAACTGATCTAAAATGGCTGAGGATTCATTAAAACAATTGTTGTTTCCAGCCTTCTTACTACCTAACAACAATAATAGCCTATTAACTAATTGTGATGGGTCATTTGGAAGAAAACTAACACCCGAACCAAGCTTACTTAAAGCATCAATAATATGTTTCTCCTTCTCATTCTTCTTACTTTTACCAGCAACAGAAACTCCATAATCAAGTGCATTTAACAACTCAATATATACCCTATCTTCCTCTCTTTCCATATCAAGTGGTTCCTCAAAATATTTTGAACCGCTGAATCCGGGGTTTGTTAGAAGAAACATTAATCTTGGAGTTAATTTAACATTTGGTTGAGTAGAACTCAAGAACATCAATTCATCATTAAATATCAATACCTTTTCTTCCACAAGATGAAACACTGCTGGTTCTTCTGTTGGAATGAGACCTGCTCTGGTTTTTGAACCCGCCGAATATTCATTGTTTTGAAGAGCTTCCACAACATAATTAGGGGGTTGATTTACCTGCTCAAGTTTCCGAAATAATCCCTCGTCATCATATTCTAATTCACCAAGTTCTTGTTTTGTTATCTGACTAAAATCTTTGAGCATTTGAAGTTTTTTCGGAGTAAATTCTACCGTGGGAACTGTAGGTGATTGTTGAGTTTTCAAAAGTGGTTTAAAGAATTTCTCTTGTTTTCTTTCAAAGGCTTCTTCACCAGTTAGTTTCTGTCTCCGTTTCTTCTTTATCTCTTCCTGTTGTTTAACAACTTTTGAAACTAATTGTTGATGTTCCTTAAACTTTCTTTCTCTTTCTTCGGTATTCATTTTCTGTATTTATTTATTGAAAAATATCATTTAGTATCTCATCTTGTTTCACAACAATATATTTATATTTTCCAATCGTGTGTTTCATATAATTTTCAAATTCTTTTTTACTACATAACGTAGAGCAATTATCTCTCCAAAAATTATTTACATCTATTGAATTTAACTTAAATAAAATAAAAGTATTGGCATTGTTTCTTATTGAGCGTCGAGGGAGTTGAAAATATGATTGACTAAGATATATACAATTACAAGAAGAATGTCTCCCTCTTGTATAGTAGCTATCCATTACTGTTTGGTTTCTCTCATTAACACAATCATCAAAGATGACGAGGTTCTTTTTTGATTTATCTAAATCTTGAGGTGAAGGTATATCATCCGTATTATCACTGAGAATACAAGTTATGGGTTTCGATTTTGATTTCTGTGTATCACAAAATAATTGTATTATATCTTCAATATTATAATCATTCAGTTTGTTTTGAAGTTTAAATAAACCGATAATGTCTTCCTTTTTAAGACCTGCATTAAAACCCTGTGAGAGTAGTTGATACTCGGGTTGAAAACTTGACTTTGTAAAAATTATTAAATTATCATAATCTAAAAAATTAGGACCAAGGAGCATCTTTAAAAGTAAACAGGTTTTCCCACATCCGCTTGAACCAACTATTAGACATCTCAATGAATTTGGAATGTTTTTATGGTTATTAAATTTTATCTTATTTTCCCAAACGGGTAAAAAATCATTCATTTATATATTTGGAAAACAAGTCATCCAACTTTTTTTGAGCTATTTTAGAAACTCTATATTTTATCCTGAGTTCTGGTTTAATTTCAAAATAATTCATTATTTTATTTATGTAGTATCTTGTATTAACATTTCCATTAAAATTATTTTGAATAATAAATATCATTAAACCCTTATACATTTCCTCAATACAAAGAGTCTCTTTCCTTGTAAGAAATGGTGTATTATCACCATAATGCTTAACATTCATCTCTCTTATTAATCTTGTAAAGTAATTCATTTTTGGTTCTAATTTAAAAGAGTTATATGTTTTTTTATATTTCTTATTATCATTAATTAGAATATAATCACAGAATAAACATTGTTTATATGAATCCTCATCATTAAGCCCCACTCTATCACAAGCCGGACAATTCTCTAATTTATCATATGGAGAGTCTGGAAATTCAAAATATCCTTCAGAACTTATCATATTTATGTGGTAAATTTTTACTTAAACTAAACGCAAGTTTATTCATTAATAAATACAATGTTTCAAAGCACAAAAGACAAATTTCAATCAATCTCTACTTCGGTGGAAGATATAGAAAAATATGTCAAAGATGTTAAATTGAACAAAGATAAATATGGAAATTTTTGGGTAAAACCAGTTATGGAAAATAACATGAGCCCCTCTATTTCATTTAAAGGAAGAGCTCTAACTATACCTGGAAAGACATCCATTAAAGTAAATCTAACAAAAGTTTCTCCTCTACTCCTGGCAATTTATTCAAAGCTTGAAAAAGTGATTGACCACGATACTTTGAAAAAGAATGATAAGACCATTAATAATTCTAGAGGAGACATTTGTATTTTCTTTAATAATCCAAAGGGTGTAGATCTAAGTAAAATGAATGATGTTAATATTTCTGGTGAAATGTCATTTCGTTCTATGATAGTTAGAGATTATTTAAAGATAACTTTTGATATAAAAATTGTAGAGATTGAATCTGTTAATGAAAGAAAGTATATAGATATTGATGGGAATATTTTTCTTGCTAATTAAATATGAGTCAATACAGCAGTGAAGATTTTACTATTTCATTGAACTCGGACGATAGTGATGATAGTATTTCATTGAACTTGGATGATGGTGATGATAGTATTTCATTGAACACAGATGATAGTTATGATACTAATAGTTTGTGCTCAAATGATAGTTATGAGAGTAGCTTTATTGATGACTCTGAGTATGATTCTGAGTATTCATGTGATAGTTATGACTTAGATGATTCTGAGTGAAAAAGTGTTTTAGTTTAAGCACAGTGATATATATAAAACGGAGCTGTAAAGCTCAAAAGTGTTTTATTTTAAGCACAGTGATATATATAAAACACCACGTTTTCTCACGCTATAAATATGGTTTATTGTGATACTTGCGAGAAGGAAGTAAAATATTATAAACAACATATTCTCACCGCAAAACATACATACAACATTTTAAACAAACTTTCCCCTCTTCCACCTGAAACAAAACACTGTTCTACATGTAATAAAAATATCCTCAAGAAAGGCTTCAAAATACATCTTAAAACAAATCTACATTTATCAAATTTTATCACAACTAAAAACTCTGATGGAGCATTCAAAGGACATATTAAAATAAGAGTCTTTAACTTCAAACCTCCTGAACCAGAGTCTATAGTTGATGCTGTAGAAATAGTTAAACCTGCTGTTCAAACGTTGATTGAAAAAACACTAAAGGAAATGAAACCACTTAAATTTTATATGGGAGTAAAATTAGAAATGACAAAGGATGAAGGAGTTATAGATGCACCATACATGAGAACTGAGCCACACTTTATATCTTCATATCAAGATTTTAAAACATCAGGAGTCTATGATGAACTTATTAAACAAGAGCAAGATGTGGATAATTCAATCGTAGGAAGTGGATTCAATATCGGAAAAATTATTTACATAGACATTCATATTCTTAAATCAGATCCTCTAAAAGCTTCTTCTTACATTGATTTACCCAGTGTTATCAAAAATAGAAAAGCAGTTATCAATATCAAAAATAAAGACAATAAATGTTTTCTCTGGTCTATTTTAGCACACTTACATCCTCCACATTTTCATGATGAAAGAGTATCTCATTATAAAAAATATGAGAATACATTAAATACGAAAGATCTAAAGTTTCCGATGACTTTAAATGATATTCCTAAATTTGAAAAGATGAATAATTTATCAGTTAATGTTTATGGTCTAACAGAAACAAACAACATTCAGGTTTTAAAGCTTTCTGACAATTGTAAACAAACTCATATTAATCTTCTATATTTTAATTCAGACGAAAATTCACATTATACATACATCAAAGATATTGCTAAATTAATAAAACCACAAGTCTGTAAGAGAACAAATAAAATATATATTTGTTTGCGTTGTCTTAACTTCTTCAATTCACAAGAAAGATTAGATAAACATTCAAATTATTGTGGCGAACATAAATCAACGGTAATCAATATGCCTAAAGAAGGCTCAAAGATCACATTCAAAGATGAAAATAAAAAGATCAAACATCCATTTGTTATATATGCTGATTTTGAAAGTATTTTAGAAAAAATTGATACTGCTTCTCAAGATCCAAAAGAATCATACACAAATAAATATCAAAAACATACTCCTTGTGGTTTTTGTTATTATATCAAATCATCCGTTGGTGATAAATATAACAAGTTAGAGATGTATAGAGGCTCAAATACCCCAGAGGAGTTTGTGAAACGACTAGAAAAAGACTGTGTTCGATTAACCAAGATAATGAGAGAAACCAATAAACCAATGTCCTTAACAAGTAAAGAAAAAAGGGAATTTATAAAAAACAATGTCTGTCATATTTGTGAGGAGAAAATTGGTAAAGGTCTAAAGGTTAGAGACCATTGTCATCTCACTGGTAAATATAGAGGTCCGGCTCATCAAAGTTGTAATATTAATTATCAACTCCCCTCTTTCATTCCTGTCTTTCTTCATAACAACGCTCATTATGATACACATCTATTTATCAAGGAACTCTCAAAGACTTCTGGAAGTATCTCAGCAATTCCAAACACGGATCAGAAATACATTTCATTCACAAAAACAATTCACACATCTCCTATTACTCATATCAGATTTCTTGATACATTTAAATTCATGGCAAGTCCATTGGTTAACTTGGTTCAAAATCTAAAAGAGTTTCCATGTCTTTCAGAGTATTTTTTAGATAAAGATTTTCTAACACAAAAGGGAATTTACCCCTATGACTATATGGACTCATTTGAGAGATTCAATGAAACACAACTTCCTTCAAAAGAAAATTTCTATAACAAATTAAATAATAGTCATATATCTGATAAAGATTATGTACACGCACAAAATGTTTGGGAAAAATATAACATCAAGAATCTTGGCGAGTATCACGATTTGTATCTCAAAACTGATGTGCTTTTATTGGCCGATGTATTTGAAGCCTTTAGATCTGTTTGTCGCACTGGATATGGATTGGATCCTGCTCACTACTACACAGCACCTGGATTGGCCTGGAGTGCGATGTTGAAAATGACAAAACAAGATTTGGATTTGATAACCGATGTTGATATGCTTTTGATGATTGAAAAGGCAAAAAGAGGTGGAATTTCACAAGTCTGCTCGAGTAGATACGCAAAAGCAAATAACAAATATCTTCCAAATTATGATCCAACGAAAGAGAGTTCTTACTTGATGTACTATGACGCGAACAACCTGTATGGCTGGGCAATGTCTCAGGCTCTTCCTTATGGAAAACTTAGATGGGTAAAGGAAAAAGACTACAAAAACGTTTTACAAGATGTATGTATCTCTACACAAAAAGAATTGGATGAAGAAAAAGTTGGTTATTATTTTGAAATTGATTTAAAATATCCAGAGGAACTCCATAACCTACACAAAGATCTCCCATTTGCTTGTGAGAAAGAAAGTCCAAAGAAAGAATGGTTGAGTGATTATCAACGATCGTTTGATATAGGTGAATCAACAGAAAAATTACTTACTACATTATATAACAAGAAAAATTATGTTCTACACCAAAGAAATTTGCGACAATATTTATCAAAAGGTCTAAGAGTAGAGAAGATCCATAGGGTTCTAAAGTTCAATCAAAGTCATTGGTTAAAGGGGTACATTGATTTTAATACACAAAGAAGAACAGAGTCAAAAACAGATTTTGAGAAAGACTTTTATAAATTGATGAATAATGCGGTCTTTGGTAAGACTATGGAGAATGTGAGGAAAAGACAAAATATCAGACTATCAACATCTTGGGAACAAGCATCAAAATTAATTAATAGACCGAGTTTTACTCGAGCTGAGGTCTTTACTGAGAACTTTTGTGCGATCCATTTGATTAAAGAGAGTATTGAAATGAACAAACCTATTTATATTGGAACAACAATTCTTGATTTATCAAAGTCATTAATGTATGATTACTTTTATAATAACTTGAGGAAGAAATATCAAAATGATGTTAATCTACTTTATATGGATACAGATAGTTTTATTTTGAAAATTAATACCAACGATGTTTATTCAGACATGAAAAGAGACATTAATATCTATGACACGAGTAATTACAGTCCAGAGAGTGAGTTGTTCTCTTCTAAAAATAAAAAGGTGATTGGAAAGTTCAAGGATGAATTAGGAGGAAATGTTATGAGTGAATTTGTGGGATTGAGGTCAAAGGCTTATGCTTATAAATACATTGTGAATAACGTTGAAAAGACTGATAAGAAGTTAAAAGGTGTAAAGAAAAATGTTATTAAAGAAACAATAAACTTTAAGGATTATTATAACTGTTTAACAACAAAGAAAGAAGAGTTTAGAAAGATTAATGGAATAAGAAGTTATAAACATCAATTATATTCAGAAGAGATAAATAAGAAAGCATTGGGGGCTTTTGATGATAAGAGGTTTATTTTAGAAAATGGAATTGATAGTCTCCCTTATGGTTATATAAGTATATAAGTGATAAGATATATATATAAGTGATAAGATATATATAAGTGATAAGATATACATAAGTGATAAGATATATATAAGTGATAAGATATATATAAGTGATAAGTTAAAAAGGGGGGGGGTTGGGGATTTTAACGGGCTACCGCCGCCTTTTTTACTATTATATAAATGATAGAACCAAGTATCAACCAGACTAAAGAGTGGAGGTGTAATCAACCTTGGTATATAAATGGAAAACATAATGAATGTGAAAAATATCAAATAGGTATAATTGAAAAGGCAACTGGTAAAAAAGTTCACAAAACAAATAAGAGAATTAATTTAAATACCGGTGAATTGGGTAAAAAAGATGGAAATATTTTTGAGTGGACGGAAAACTTTGATGGTTGTCAGGAAAATATATACTTTAATTTAAAAATGGTATGTGGCACTGGAGGCGCTCAAGCAAGAACATTGAGGGAGGTTTACCATTTTATCTTAGCTCAGTTAAAATATCTTAATAAAGAACCAAACTCAAACATATTTTTTGTTAATGTATTAGACGGTGAGGAGAGTTGTAGGAGAATTAAATTATTTCCCACACATAAACAAATATTTGTAGGGTCGTTGTTTGAGTGGGTTATATTCACCAGATGATATTAAGAGTAAAAGGTTAAAAGGTTCATAAGGTCAGAAGGATCACAGGTGTTTAAGTGGTCTAATGAATAAGGATAACATGTCAAAAGGTTAGAAGGTTCGTAAAGAACAGGGTGAGAGAAATAGAGGTCTTTAGGGGCAATGAGGGAGGGAAAGAATTAATATGGAAGTGAATGGGTCAATGTTTGAGTGGGTCAAAGATTAATCTGCCAGATGATATGTAGAAGAAGGATGATAGGTCTATAAGAGAAAACAAATATTTGTAGTGTTTGAGTGGTCTAATGAACAACATTAAGGATAGGTACTACAGACAAAAGGTTCATAAAGATGAGGGTGGGAGAAATAGAGGTGTTTATGATTTTTGAAAAAGACAAGGGGGTAAATGACATTAGATAGGGATTTCCCATGTTAAACGGAGGTGTCCCAGAAGCAACATTATTACACTACTTCTGTGTATCACAAAATAATTGTATTATATCATCAATATTATAATCATTTAGTTTGTTTTGAAGTTTAAATAAACCGATAATGTCTTCCTTTTTAAGACCCGCATTAAAACCCTGTGAGAGTAGTTGATACTCGGGTTGAAAACTTGACTTTGTAAAAATTATTAAATTATCATAATCTAAAAAATTAGAACCAAGGAGCATCTTTAAAAGTAAACAGGTTTTTCCACATCCGCTTGAACCAACTATTAGACATCTCAATGAATTTGGAATGTTTTTATGGTTATTAAATTTTATCTTATTTTCCCAAACGGGTAAAAAATCATTCATTTATATATTTGGAAAACAAGTTATCCAACTTTTTTTGAGCTATTTGAGAAACTCTATATTTTATCCTGAGTTCGGGTTTAATTTCTAAATAATCCATTATTTTATTTATATCGTATCTTGTATTAACATTTCCATTAAAATTATTTTGAATAATAAATATCATTAAACCCTTATACATTTCCTCAATACAATTAGTCTCTTCCCTTGAAAGAAATGGTGTATTATCATCACAATACTTAACATTCATCTCTCTTATTAATCTTGTAAAGTAATTCATTTTTGGTTCTAATTTAAAAGAGTTATATATTTTTTTATATTTCTTATTATCATTAATTAAAATTAAATCACAGAAAATACATTGTTTATATGAATCCTCATCATTAAGCCCCACTCTATCACAAGCCGGACAATTCTCTAATTTATCATATGGAGAGTCTGGAAATTCTAAATATCCTTCAGAACTTATCATATTTATGTGGTAAATTTTTACTTAAACTAAACGCAAGTTTATTCATTAATAAATACAATGTTTCAAAGCACAAAAGACAAATTTCAATCAATCTCTACTTCGGTGGAAGATATAGAAAAATATGTCAAAGATGTTAAATTGAACAAAGATAAATATGGAAATTTTTGGGTAAAACCAGTTATGGAAAATAACATGAGCCCCTCTATTTCATTTAAAGGAAGAGCTCTAACTATACCTGGAAAGACATCCATTAAAGTAAATCTAACAAAAGTTTCTCCTCTACTCCTGGCAATTTATTCAAAGCTTGAAAAAGTGATTGACCACGATACTTTGAAAAAGAATGATAAGACCATTAATAATTCTAGAGGAGACATTTGTATTTTCTTTAATAATCCAAAGGGTGTAGATCTAAGTAAAATGAATGATGTTAATATTTCTGGTGAAATGTCATTTCGTTCTATGATAGTTAGAGATTATTTAAAGATAACTTTTGATATAAAAATTGTAGAGATTGAATCTGTTAATGAAAGAAAGTATATAGATATTGATGGGAATATTTTTCTTGCTAATTAAATATGAGTCAATACAGCAGTGAAGATTTTACTATTTCATTGAACTCAGACGATAGTGATGATAGTATTTCATTGAACTTGGACGATGGTGATGATAGTATTTCATTGAACACAGATGATAGTTATGATACTAATAGTTTGTGCTCAAATGATAGTTATGAGAGTAGCTTTATTGATGACTGAGTATGATTCTGAGTATTCATGTGATAGTTATGACTTAGATGATTCTGAGTGAAAAAGTGTTTTAGTTTAAGCACAGCGATATATATAAAACGGAGCTGTAAAGCTCAAAAGTGTTTTATTTTAAGCACAGTGATATATATAAAACACCACGTTTTCTCACGCTATAAATATGGTTTATTGTGATACTTGCGAGAAGGAAGTAAAATATTATAAACAACATATTCTCACCGCAAAACATACATACAACATTTTAAACAAACTTTCCCCTCTTCCACCTGAAACAAAACACTGTTCTACATGTAATAAAAATATCCTCAAGAAAGGCTTCAAAATACATCTTAAAACAAATCTACATTTATCAAATTTTATCACAACTAAAAACTCTGATGGAGCATTCAAAGGACATATTAAAATAAGAGTCTTTAACTTCAAACCTCCTGAACCAGAGTCTATAGTTGATGCTGTAGAAATAGTTAAACCTGCTGTTCAAACGTTGATTGAAAAAACACTAAAGGAAATGAAACCACTTAAATTTTATATGGGAGTAAAATTAGAAATGACAAAGGATGAAGGAGTTATAGATGCACCATACATGAGAACTGAGCCACACTTTATATCTTCATATCAAGATTTTAAAACATCAGGAGTCTATGATGAACTTATTAAACAAGAGCAAGATGTGGATAATTCAATCGTAGGAAGTGGATTCAATATAGGAAAAATTATTTACATAGACATTCATATTCTTAAATCAGATCCTCTAAAAGCTTCTTCTTACATTGATTTACCCAGTGTTATCAAAAATAGAAAAGCAGTTATCAATATCAAAAATAAAGACAATAAATGTTTTCTCTGGTCTATTTTAGCACACTTACATCCTCCACATTTTCATGATGAAAGAGTATCTCATTATAAAAAATATGAGAATACATTAAATACGAAAGATCTAAAGTTTCCGATGACTTTAAATGATATTCCTAAATTTGAAAAGATGAATAATTTATCAGTTAATGTTTATGGTCTAACAGAAACAAACAACATTCAGGTTTTAAAGCTTTCTGACAATTGTAAACAAACTCATATTAATCTTCTATATTTTAATTCAGACGAAAATTCACATTATACATACATCAAAGATATTGCTAAATTAATAAAACCACAAGTCTGTAAGAGAACAAATAAAATATATATTTGTTTGCGTTGTCTTAACTTCTTCAATTCACAAGAAAGATTAGATAAACATTCAAATTATTGTGGCGAACATAAATCAACGGTAATCAATATGCCTAAAGAAGGCTCAAAGATCACATTCAAAGATGAAAATAAAAAGATCAAACATCCATTTGTTATATATGCTGATTTTGAAAGTATTTTAGAAAAAATTGATACTGCTTCTCAAGATCCAAAAGAATCATACACAAATAAATATCAAAAACATACTCCTTGTGGTTTTTGTTATTATATCAAATCATCCGTTGGTGATAAATATAACAAGTTAGAGATGTATAGAGGCTCAAATACCCCAGAGGAGTTTGTGAAACGACTAGAAAAAGACTGTGTTCGATTAACCAAGATAATGAGAGAAACCAATAAACCAATGTCCTTAACAAGTAAAGAAAAAAGGGAATTTATAAAAAACAATGTCTGTCATATTTGTGAGGAGAAAATTGGTAAAGGTCTAAAGGTTAGAGACCATTGTCATCTCACTGGTAAATATAGAGGTCCGGCTCATCAAAGTTGTAATATTAATTATCAACTCCCCTCTTTCATTCCTGTCTTTCTTCATAACAACGCTCATTATGATACACATCTATTTATCAAGGAACTCTCAAAGACTTCTGGAAGTATCTCAGCAATTCCAAACACGGATCAGAAATACATTTCATTCACAAAAACAATTCACACATCTCCTATTACTCATATCAGATTTCTTGATACATTTAAATTCATGGCAAGTCCATTGGTTAACTTGGTTCAAAATCTAAAAGAGTTTCCATGTCTTTCAGAGTATTTTTTAGATAAAGATTTTCTAACACAAAAGGGAATTTACCCCTATGACTATATGGACTCATTTGAGAGATTCAATGAAACACAACTTCCTTCAAAAGAAAATTTCTATAACAAATTAAATAATAGTCATATATCTGATAAAGATTATGTACACGCACAAAATGTTTGGGAAAAATATAACATCAAGAATCTTGGCGAGTATCACGATTTGTATCTCAAAACTGATGTGCTTTTATTGGCCGATGTATTTGAAGCCTTTAGATCTGTTTGTCGCACTGGATATGGATTGGATCCTGCTCACTACTACACAGCACCTGGATTGGCCTGGAGTGCGATGTTGAAAATGACAAAACAAGATTTGGATTTGATAACCGATGTTGATATGCTTTTGATGATTGAAAAGGCAAAAAGAGGTGGAATTTCACAAGTCTGCTCGAGTAGATACGCAAAAGCAAATAACAAATATCTTCCAAATTATGATCCAACGAAAGAGAGTTCTTACTTGATGTACTATGACGCGAACAACCTGTATGGCTGGGCAATGTCTCAGGCTCTTCCTTATGGAAAACTTAGATGGGTAAAGGAAAAAGACTACAAAAACGTTTTACAAGATGTATGTATCTCTACACAAAAAGAATTGGATGAAGAAAAAGTTGGTTATTATTTTGAAATTGATTTAAAATATCCAGAGGAACTCCATAACCTACACAAAGATCTCCCATTTGCTTGTGAGAAAGCAAGTCCAAAGAAAGAATGGTTGAGTGATTATCAACGATCGTTTGATATAGGTGAATCAACAGAAAAATTACTTACTACATTATATAACAAGAAAAATTATGTTCTACACCAAAGAAATTTGCGACAATATTTATCAAAAGGTCTAAGAGTAGAGAAGATCCATAGGGTTCTAAAGTTCAATCAAAGTCATTGGTTAAAGGGGTACATTGATTTTAATACACAAAGAAGAACAGAGTCAACAACAGATTTTGAGAAAGACTTTTATAAATTGATGAATAATGCGGTCTTTGGTAAGACTATGGAGAATGTGAGGAAAAGACAAAATATCAGACTATCAACATCTTGGGAACAAGCATCAAAATTAATTAATAGACCGAGTTTTACTCGAGCTGAGGTCTTTACTGAGAACTTTTGTGCGATCCATTTGATTAAAGAGAGTATTGAAATGAACAAACCTATTTATATTGGAACAACAATTCTTGATTTATCAAAGTCATTAATGTATGATTACTTTTATAATAACTTGAGGAAGAAATATCAAAATGATGTTAATCTACTTTATATGGATACAGATAGTTTTATTTTGAAAATTAATACCAACGATGTTTATTCAGACATGAAAAGAGACATTAATATCTATGACACGAGTAATTACAGTCCAGAGAGTGAGTTGTTCTCTTCTAAAAATAAAAAGGTGATTGGAAAGTTCAAGGATGAATTAGGAGGAAATGTTATGAGTGAATTTGTGGGATTGAGGTCAAAGGCTTATGCTTATAAATACATTGTGAATAACGTTGAAAAGACTGATAAGAAGTTAAAAGGTGTAAAGAAAAATGTTATTAAAGAAACAATAAACTTTAAGGATTATTATAACTGTTTAACAACAAAGAAAGAAGAGTTTAGAAAGATTAATGGAATAAGAAGTTATAAACATCAATTATATTCAGAAGAGATAAATAAGAAAGCATTGGGGGCTTTTGATGATAAGAGGTTTATTTTAGAAAATGGAATTGATAGTCTCCCTTATGGTTATATAAGTATATAAGTGATAAGATATATATATAAGTGATAAGATATATATATAAGTGATAAGATATACATAAGTGATCAGATATATATAAGTGATAAGATATATATAAGTGATAAGTTAAAAAGGGGGGGGGTTGGGGATTTTAACGGGCTACCGCCGCCTTTTTTACTATTATATAAATGATAGAACCAAGTATCAACCAGACTAAAGAGTGGAGGTGTAATCAACCTTGGTATATAAATGGAAAACATAATGAATGTGAAAAATATCAAATAGGTATAATTGAAAAGGCAACTGGTAAAAAAGTTCACAAAACAAATAAGAGAATTAATTTAAATACCGGTGAATTGGGTAAAAAAGATGGAAATATTTTTGAGTGGACGGAAAACTTTGATGGTTGTCAGGAAAATATATACTTTAATTTAAAAATGGTATGTGGCACTGGAGGCGCTCAAGCAAGAACATTGAGGGAGGTTTACCATTTTATCTTAGCTCAGTTAAAATATCTTAATAAAGAACCAAACTCAAACATATTTTTTGTTAATATATTAGATGGTGAAGAGAGTTGTAGGAGAATTAAATTATTTCCCACGCATAAACAAATATTTGTAGGGTCGTTGTTTGAGTGGGTTATATTCACCAGATGATATTAAGAGTAAAAGGTTAAAAGGTTCATAAGGTCAGAAGGATCACAGGTGTTTAAGTGGTCTAATGAATAAGGATAACATGTCAAAAGGTTAGAAGGTTCGTAAAGAACAGGGTGAGAGAAATATAGGTGTTTAGGGGCAATGAGGGAGGGAAAGAATTAATATGGAAGTGAATGGGTCAATGTTTGAGTGGGTCAAAGATTAATCTGCCAGATGATATGTAGAAGAAGGATGATAGGTCTATAAGAGAAAACAAATATTTGTAGTGTTTGAGTGATCTAATGAACAACATTAAGGATAGGTACTACAGACAAAAGGTTCATAAAGATGAGGGTGGGAGAAATAGAGGTGTTTATGATTTTTGAAAAAGACAAGGGGGTAAATGACATTAGATAGGGATTTCACATGTTAAACGGAGGTGTCCCAGAAGCAACATTATTACACTACTCTTGTATTAGTGTGGAAAAAACACTTTTTGCACTTGTGTTAGTGTTGAAAAACCACTTTTCGCACTTGTGTTAGTGTTGAAAAACCACTTTTCGCACCTGTGTTAGTGTTGAAAAACCACTTTTCGCACTTGTGTTGGTGCAGGAAACCACTTTTGCACTTGTATTAGTGTGGAAAAAACACTTTTCGCACTTGTGTTAGTGTTGAAAAACCACTTTTCGCACTTGTGTTAGTGTTGAAAAACTACTTTTCGCACTTGTGTTGGTGCAGGAAACCACTTTTGCATTTGTATTAGTGTGGAAAAAACACTTTTCGCACTTGTGTTCGTGTTGAAAAACCACTTTTCGCACTTGTGTTAGTGTTGAAAAACCACTTTTCGCACTTGTGTTGGTGCAGGAAACCACTTTTGCACTTGTATTAGTGTGGAAAAAACACTTTTCGCACTTGTGTTAGTGTTGAAAAACCACTTTTTGCACTTGTGTTAGTGTTGAAAAACCACTTTTCGCACTTGTGTTGGTGCAGGAAACCACTTTTGCACTTGTATTGGTGTGGAAAAAACACTTTTCGCACTTGTGTTAGTGTTGAAAAACCACTTTTCGCACTTGTGTTAATGTTGAAAAACCACTTTTCGCACTTGTGTTGGTGCAGGAAACCACTTTTGCACTTGTATTGGTGTGGAAAAAACACTTTTCGCACTTGTGTTAGTGTTGAAAAACCACTTTTCGCACTTGTGTTAATGTTGAAAAACCACTTTTCGTACTTGTGTTGGTGCAGGAAACCACTTTTGCACTTGTATTAGTGTGGAAAAAACACTTTTCGCACTTGTGTTAGTGTTGAAAAACCACTTTTCCCACTTGTGTTAGTGTTGAAAAACCACTTTTCGCACTTGTGTTAGTGTTGAAAAACCACTTTTCGCACTTGTGTTGGTGCAGGAAACCACTTTTGCACTTGTAATAGTGTGGAAAAAACACTTTTTGCACTTGTGATAGTGTTGAAAAACCACTTTTCGCACTTGTGTTAGTGTTGAAAAACCACTTTTCGCACTTGTGTTAGTGTTGAAAAACCACTTTTCGCACCTGTGGTGGTGCAGGAAACCACTTTTGCCCTTGTATTAGTGTGGACAAAACACTTTTCGCACTTGTGTTAGTGTTGAAAAACCACTTTTCGCACTTGTGTTAGTGTTGAAAAACCACTTTTCGCACTTGTGTTAGTGTTGAAAAACCACTTTTCGCACTTGTGTTGGTGCAGGAAACCACTTTTGCACTTGTATTAGTGTGGAAAAACACTTTTCGCACTTGTGTTAGTGTTGAAAAACCACTTTTCGCACTTGTGTTAGTGTTGAAAAACCACTTTTTGCACTTGTGTTAGTGTTGAAAAACCACTTTTCGCACTTGTGTTGGTGCAGGAAACCACTTTTGCACTTGCATTAGTGTGGAAAAAACACTTTTCGCACTTGTATTAGTGTTGAAAAACCACTTTTCGCACTTGTGTTAGTGTTGAAAAACCACTTTTCGCACTTGTGTTAGTGTTGAAAAACCACTTTTTGCACTTGTGTTAGTGTTGAAAAACCACTTTTCGCACTTGTGTTAGTGTTGAAAAACCGCTTTTCGCACTTGTGTTGGTGCAGGAAACCACTTTTGCACTTGTATTAGTGTGGAAAAAACACTTTTCGCACTTGTGTTAGTGTTGAAAAAGCACTTTTCGCCCTTGTGTTAGTGTTGAAAAACCACTTTTCGCACTTGTGTTAGTGTTGAAAAACCACTTTTCGCACTTGTGTTGGTGCAGGAAACCACTTTTGCACTTGTATTAGTGTGGAAAAAACACTTTTTGCACTTGTGTTAGTGTTGAAAAACCACTTTTCGCACTTGTGTTAGTGTTGAAAAACCACTTTTCGCACCTGTGTTAGTGTTGAAAAACCACTTTTCGCACTTGTGTTGGTGCAGGAAACCACTTTTGCACTTGTATTAGTGTGGAAAAAACACTTTTCGCACTTGTGTTAGTGTTGAAAAACCACTTTTCGCACTTGTGTTAGTGTTGAAAAACTACTTTTCGCACTTGTGTTGGTGCAGGAAACCACTTTTGCATTTGTATTAGTGTGGAAAAAACACTTTTCGCACTTGTGTTCGTGTTGAAAAACCACTTTTCGCACTTGTGTTGGTGTTGAAAAACCACTTTTCGCACTTGTGTTGGTGCAGGAAACCACTTTTGCACTTGTATTAGTGTGGAAAAAACACTTTTCGCACTTGTGTTAGTGTTGAAAAACCACTTTTTGCACTTGTGTTAGTGTTGAAAAACCACTTTTCGCACTTGTGTTGGTGCAGGAAACCACTTTTGCACTTGTATTGGTGTGGAAAAAACACTTTTCGCACTTGTGTTAGTGTTGAAAAACCACTTTTCGCACTTGTGTTAATGTTGAAAAACCACTTTTCGCACTTGTGTTGGTGCAGGAAACCACTTTTGCACTTGTATTAGTGTGGAAAAAACACTTTTCGCACTTGTGTTAGTGTTGAAAAACCACTTTTCGCACTTGTGTTAATGTTGAAAAACCACTTTTCGTACTTGTGTTGGTGCAGGAAACCACTTTTGCACTTGTATTAGTGTGGAAAAAACACTTTTCGCACTTGTGTTAGTGTTGAAAAACCACTTTTCCCACTTGTGTTAGTGTTGAAAAACCACTTTTCGCACTTGTGTTAGTGTTGAAAAACCACTTTTCGCACTTGTGTTGGTGCAGGAAACCACTTTTGCACTTGTAATAGTGTGGAAAAAACACTTTTTGCACTTGTGATAGTGTTGAAAAACCACTTTTCGCACTTGTGTTAGTGTTGAAAAACCACTTTTCGCACTTGTGTTAGTGTTGAAAAACCACTTTTCGCACCTGTGGTGGTGCAGGAAACCACTTTTGCACTTGTATTAGTGTGGACAAAACACTTTTCGCACTTGTGTTAGTGTTGAAAAACCACTTTTCGCACTTGTGTTAGTGTTGAAAAACCACTTTTCGCACTTGTGTTAGTGTTGAAAAACCACTTTTCGCACTTGTGTTGGTGCAGGAAACCACTTTTGCACTTGTATTAGTGTGGAAAAACACTTTTCGCACTTGTGTTAGTGTTGAAAAACCACTTTTCGCACTTGTGTTAGTGTTGAAAAACCACTTTTCACACTTGTGTTAGTGTTGAAAAACCATGTTTTGCACTTGTGTTAGTGTTGAAAAACCACTTTTCGCACTTGTGTTGGTGCAGGAAACCACTTCTGCACTTGTATTAGTGTGGAAAAAACACTTTTCGCACTTGTGTTAGTGTTGAAAAACCACTTTTCGCACTTGTGTTAGTGTTGAAAAACCACTTTTTGCACTTGTGTTAGTGTTGAAAAACCACTTTTCGCACTTGTGTTGGTGCAGGAAACCACTTTTGCACTTGCATTAGTGTGGAAAAAACACTTTTCGCACTTGTATTAGTGTTGAAAAACCACTTTTCGCACTTGTGTTAGTGTTGAAAAACCACTTTTCGCACTTGTGTTAGTGTTGAAAAACCACTTTTTGCACTTGTGTTAGTGTTGAAAAACCACTTTTCGCACTTGTGTTAGTGTTGAAAAACCGCTTTTCGCACTTGTGTTGGTGCAGGAAACCACTTTTGCACTTGTATTAGTGTGGAAAAAACACTTTTCGCACTTGTGTTAGTGTTGAAAAAGCACTTTTCGCCCTTGTGTTAGTGTTGAAAAACCACTTTTCGCACTTGTGTTAGTGTTGAAAAACCACTTTTCGCACTTGTGTTGGTGCAGGAAACCACTTTTGCACTTGTATTAGTGTGGAAAAAACACTTTTTGCACTTGTGTTAGTGTTGAAAAACCACTTTTCGCACTTGTGTTAGTGTTGAAAAACCACTTTTCGCACCTGTGTTAGTGTTGAAAAACCACTTTTCGCACTTGTGTTGGTGCAGGAAACCACTTTTGCACTTGTATTAGTGTGGAAAAAACACTTTTCGCACTTGTGTTAGTGTTGAAAAACCACTTTTCGCACTTGTGTTAGTGTTGAAAAACTACTTTTCGCACTTGTGTTGGTGCAGGAAACCACTTTTGCATTTGTATTAGTGTGGAAAAAACACTTTTCGCACTTGTGTTAGTGTTGAAAAACCACTTTTCGCACTTGTGTTAGTGTTGAAAAACCACTTTTCGCACTTGTGTTGGTGCAGGAAACCACTTTTGCACTTGTATTAGTGTTGAAAAAACACTTTTCGCACTTGTGTTAGTGTTGAAAAACCACTTTTCGCACTTGTGTTAGTGTTGAAAAACCACTTTTTGCACTTGTGTTAGTGTTGAAAAACCACTTTTCACACTTGTGTTGGTGCAGGAAACCACTTTTGCACTTGCATTAGTGTGGAAAAAACACTTTTCGCACTTGTATTAGTGTTGAAAAACCCCTTTTCGCACTTGTGTTAGTGTTGAAAAACCACTTTTCGCACTTGTGTTAGTGTTGAAAAACCACTTTTCGCACTTGTGTTAGTGTTGAAAAACCACTTTTCGCACTTGTGTTAGTGTTGAAAAACCGCTTTTCGCACTTGTGTTGGTGCAGGAAACCACTTTTGCACTTGTATTAATGTGGAAAAAACACTTTTCGCACTTGTGTTAGTGTTGAAAAAGCACTTTTCGCCCTTGTGTTAGTGTTGAAAAACCACTTTTCGCACTTGCGTTAGTGTTGAAAAACCACTTTTCGCACTTGTGTTGGTGCAGGAAACCACTTTTGCACTTGTATTATTGTGGAAAAAACACTTTTTGCACTTGTGTTAGTGTTGAAAAACCACTTTTCGCACTTGTGTTAGTGTTGAAAAACCACTTTTCGCACCTGTGTTAGTGTTGAAAAACCACTTTTCGCACTTGTGTTGGTGCAGGAAACCACTTTTGCACTTGAATTTGTGTGGAAAAAACACTTTTCGCACTTGTGTTAGTGTTGAAAAACCACTTTTCGCACTTGTGTTAGTGTTGAAAAACTACTTTTCGCACTTGTGTTGGTGCAGGAAACCACTTTTGCACTTGTATTAGTGTGGAAAAAACACTTTTCGCACTTGTGTTAGTGTTGAAAAACCACTTTTCGCACTTGTGTTAGTGTTGAAAAACCACTTTTCGCACTTGTGTTGGTGCAGAAACCACTTTTGCGCTTGTATTAGTGTGGAAAAAACACTTTTCGCACTTGTGTTAGTGTTGAAAAACCACTTTTCGCACTTGTTTTAGTGTTGAAAAACCACTTTTCGCACTTGTGTTAGTGTTGAAAAACCACTTTTCGCACTTGTCTTGGTGCAGGAAACCACTTTTGCACTTGTATTAGTGTGGAAAAAACACTTTTCGCACTTGTGTTAGTGTTGAAAAACCACTTTTCGCACTTGTGTTAGTGTTGATAAACCACTTTTCGCACTTGTGTTAGTGTTGAAAAACCACTTTTCGCACTTGTGTTAGTGTAGGAAACCACTTTTGCACTTGTATTAGTGTGGAAAAAACACTTTTCGAACTTGTGTTAGTGTTGAAAAACCACTTTTCGCACTTGTGTTAGTGTTGAAAAACCACTTTTCGCACTTGTGTTAGTGTTGAAAAACCACTTTTCGCACTTGTGTTGGTGCAGGAAACCACTTTTGCACTTGTATTAGTGTGGAAAAAACACTTTTCGCACTTGTGTTAGTGTTGAAAAACCACTTTTCGCACTTGTGTTAGTGTTGAAAAACCACTTTTTGCACTTGTGTTACTGTTGAAAAACCACTTTTCGCACTCGTGTTGGTGCAGGAAACCACTTTTGCACTTGTATTAGTGTGGAAAAAACACTTTTCGCACTTGTGTTAGTGTTGAAAAACCACTTTTCGCACTTGTGTTAGTGTTGAAAAACCACTTTTCGCACTTGTGTTGGTGCAGGAAACCACTTTTGCACTTGTATTAGTGTGGAAAAACACTTTTCGCACTTGTATTAGTGTTGAAAAACCACTTTTCGCACTTGTGTTAGTGTTGAAAAACCACTTTTCGCACCTGTGTTAGTGTTGAAAAACCACTTTTCGCACTTGTGTTGGTGCAGGAAACCACTTTTGCACTTGTATTAGTGTGGAAAAAACACTTTTCGCACTTGTGTTAGTGTTGAAAAACCACTTTTCGCACTTGTGTTAGTGTTGAAAAACTACTTTTCGCACTTGTGTTGGTGCAGGAAACCACTTTTGCATTTGTATTAGTGTGGAAAAAACACTTTTCGCACTTGTGTTAGTGTTGAAAAACCACTTTTCGCACTTGTGTTAGTGTTGAAAAACCACTTTTCGCACTTGTGTTGGTGCAGGAAACCACTTTTGCACTTGTATTAGTGTTGAAAAAACACTTTTCGCACTTGTGTTAGTGTTGAAAAACCACTTTTCGCACTTGTGTTAGTGTTGAAAAACCACTTTTTGCACTTGTGTTAGTGTTGAAAAACCACTTTTCGCACTTGTGTTGGTGCAGGAAACCACTTTTGCACTTGCATTAGTGTGGAAAAAACACTTTTCGCACTTGTATTAGTGTTGAAAACCCCCTTTTCGCACTTGTGTTAGTGTTGAAAAACCACTTTTCGCACTTGTGTTAGTGTTGAAAAACCACTTTTCGCACTTGTGTTAGTGTTGAAAAACCACTTTTCACACTTGTGTTAGTGTTGAAAAACCGCTTTTCGCACTTGTGTTGGTGCAGGAAACCACTTTTGCACTTGTATTAATGTGGAAAAAACACTTTTCGCACTTGTGTTAGTGTTGAAAAAGCACTTTTCGCCCTTGTGTTAGTGTTGAAAAACCACTTTTCGCACTTGCGTTAGTGTTGAAAAACCACTTTTCGCACTTGTGTTGGTGCAGGAAACCACTTTTGCACTTGTATTATTGTGGAAAAAACACTTTTTGCACTTGTGTTAGTGTTGAAAAACCACTTTTCGCACTTGTGTTAGTGTTGAAAAACCACTTTTCGCACCTGTGTTAGTGTTGAAAAACCACTTTTCGCACTTGTGTTGGTGCAGGAAACCACTTTTGCACTTGAATTAGTGTGGAAAAAACACTTTTCGCACTTGTGTTAGTGTTGAAAAACCACTTTTCGCACTTGTGTTAGTGTTGAAAAACTACTTTTCGCACTTGTGTTGGTGCAGGAAACCACTTTTGCACTTGTATTAGTGTGGAAAAAACACTTTTCGCACTTGTGTTAGTGTTGAAAAACCACTTTTCGCACTTGTGTTAGTGTTGAAAAACCACTTTTCGCACTTGTGTTGGTGCAGGAAACCACTTTTGCACTTGTATTAGTGTGGAAAAAACACTTTTCGCACTTGTGTTAGTGTTGAAAAACCACTTTTCGCACTTGTTTTAGTGTTGAAAAACCACTTTTCGCACTTGTGTTAGTGTTGAAAAACCACTTTTCGCACTTGTCTTGGTGCAGGAAACCACTTTTGCACTTGTATTAGTGTGGAAAAAACACTTTTCGCACTTGTGTTAGTGTGGAAAAACCACTTTTCGCACTTGTGTTAGTGTTGATAAACCACTTTTCGCACTTGTGTTAGTGTTGAAAAACCACTTTTCGCACTTGTGTTAGTGTAGGAAACCACTTTTGCACTTGTATTAGTGTGGAAAAAACACTTTTCGAACTTGTGTTAGTGTTGAAAAACCACTTTTCGCACTTGTGTTAGTGTTGAAAAACCACTTTTTCGCACTTGTGTTAGTGTTGAAAAACCACTTTTCGCACTTGTGTTGGTGCAGGAAACCACTTTTGCACTTGTATTAGTGTGGAAAAAACACTTTTCGCACTTGTGTTAGTGTTGAAAAACCACTTTTCGCACTTGTGTTAGTGTTGAAAAACCACTTTTTGCACTTGTGTTACTGTTGAAAAACCACTTTTCGCACTCGTGTTGGTGCAGGAAACCACTTTTGCACTTGTATTAGTGTGGAAAAAACACTTTTCGCACTTGTGTTAGTGTTGAAAAACCACTTTTCGCACTTGTGTTAGTGTTGAAAAACCACTTTTCGCACTTGTGTTGGTGCAGGAAACCACTTTTGCACTTGTATTAGTGTGGAAAAACACTTTTCGCACTTGTATTAGTGTTGAAAAACCACTTTTCGCACTTGTGTTAGTGTTGAAAAACCACTTTTCGCACCTGTGTTTGTGTTGAAAAACCACTTTTCGCACTTGTGTTGGTGCAGGAAACCACTTTTGCACTTGTATTAGTGTGGAAAAAACACTTTTCGCACTTGTGTTAGTGTTGAAAAAGCACTTTTCGCCCTTGTGTTAGTGTTGAAAAACCACTTTTCGCACTTGCGTTAGTGTTGAAAACCACTTTTCGCACTTGTGTTGGTGCAGGAAACCACTTTTGCACTTGTATTATTGTGGAAAAAACACTTTTTGCACTTGTGTTAGTGTTGAAAAACCACTTTTCGCACTTGTGTTAGTGTTGAAAAACCACTTTTCGCACCTGTGTTAGTGTTGAAAAACCACTTTTCGCACTTGTGTTGGTGCAGGAAACCACTTTTGCACTTGAATTAGTGTGGAAAAAACACTTTTCGCACTTGTGTTAGTGTTGAAAAACCACTTTTCGCACTTGTGTTAGTGTTGAAAAACTACTTTTCGCACTTGTGTTGGTGCAGGAAACCACTTTTGCACTTGTATTAGTGTGGAAAAAACACTTTTCGCACTTGTGTTAGTGTTGAAAAACCACTTTTCGCACTTGTGTTAGTGTTGAAAAACCACTTTTCGCACTTGTGTTGGTGCAGGAAACCACTTTTGCACTTGTATTAGTGTGGAAAAAACACTTTTCGCACTTGTGTTAGTGTTGAAAAACCACTTTTCGCACTTGTTTTAGTGTTGAAAAACCACTTTTCGCACTTGTGTTAGTGTTGAAAAACCACTTTTCGCACTTGTCTTGGTGCAGGAAACCACTTTTGCACTTGTATTAGTGTGGAAAAAACACTTTTCGCACTTGTGTTAGTGTTGAAAAACCACTTTTCGCACTTGTGTTAGTGTTGAAAAACCACTTTTCGCACTTGTGTTAGTGTTGAAAAACTACTTTTCGCACTTGTGTTGGTGCAGGAAACCACTTTTGCACTTGTATTAGTGTGGAAAAAACACTTTTCGCACTTGTGTTAGTGTTGAAAAACCACTTTTCGCACTTGTGTTAGTGTTGAAAAACCACTTTTCGCACTTGTGTTGGTGCAGGAAACCACTTTTGCACTTGTATTAGTGTGGAAAAAACACTTTTCGCACTTGTGTTAGTGTTGAAAAACCACTTTTCGCACTTGTTTTAGTGTTGAAAAACCACTTTTCGCACTTGTGTTAGTGTTGAAAAACCACTTTTCGCACTTGTCTTGGTGCAGGAAACCACTTTTGCACTTGTATTAGTGTGGAAAAAACACTTTTCGCACTTGTGTTAGTGTGGAAAAACCACTTTTCGCACTTGTGTTAGTGTTGATAAACCACTTTTCGCACTTGTGTTAGTGTTGAAAAACCACTTTTCGCACTTGTGTTAGTGTAGGAAACCACTTTTGCACTTGTATTAGTGTGGAAAAAACACTTTTCGAACTTGTGTTAGTGTTGAAAAACCACTTTTCGCACTTGTGTTAGTGTTGAAAAACCACTTTTTCGCACTTGTGTTAGTGTTGAAAAACCACTTTTCGCACTTGTGTTGGTGCAGGAAACCACTTTTGCACTTGTATTAGTGTGGAAAAAACACTTTTCGCACTTGTGTTAGTGTTGAAAAACCACTTTTCGCACTTGTGTTAGTGTTGAAAAACCACTTTTTGCACTTGTGTTACTGTTGAAAAACCACTTTTCGCACTCGTGTTGGTGCAGGAAACCACTTTTGCACTTGTATTAGTGTGGAAAAAACACTTTTCGCACTTGTGTTAGTGTTGAAAAACCACTTTTCGCACTTGTGTTAGTGTTGAAAAACCACTTTTCGCACTTGTGTTGGTGCAGGAAACCACTTTTGCACTTGTATTAGTGTGGAAAAACACTTTTCGCACTTGTATTAGTGTTGAAAAACCACTTTTCGCACTTGTGTTAGTGTTGAAAAACCACTTTTCGCACCTGTGTTTGTGTTGAAAAACCACTTTTCGCACTTGTGTTGGTGCAGGAAACCACTTTTGCACTTGTATTAGTGTGGAAAAAACACTTTTCGCACTTGTGTTAGTGTTGAAAAACCACTTTTCGCACTTGCGTTAGTGTTGAAAAACCACTTTTCGCACTTGTGTTGGTGCAGGAAACCACTTTTGCACTTGTATTATTGTGGAAAAAACACTTTTTGCACTTGTGTTAGTGTTGAAAAACCACTTTTCGCACTTGTGTTAGTGTTGAAAAACCACTTTTCGCACCTGTGTTAGTGTTGAAAAACCACTTTTCGCACTTGTGTTGGTGCAGGAAACCACTTTTGCACTTGAATTAGTGTGGAAAAAACACTTTTCGCACTTGTGTTAGTGTTGAAAAACCACTTTTCGCACTTGTGTTAGTGTTGAAAAACTACTTTTCGCACTTGTGTTGGTGCAGGAAACCACTTTTGCACTTGTATTAGTGTGGAAAAAACACTTTTCGCACTTGTGTTAGTGTTGAAAAACCACTTTTCGCACTTGTGTTAGTGTTGAAAAACCACTTTTCGCACTTGTGTTGGTGCAGGAAACCACTTTTGCACTTGTATTAGTGTGGAAAAAACACTTTTCGCACTTGTGTTAGTGTTGAAAAACCACTTTTCGCACTTGTTTTAGTGTTGAAAAACCACTTTTCGCACTTGTGTTAGTGTTGAAAAACCACTTTTCGCACTTGTCTTGGTGCAGGAAACCACTTTTGCACTTGTATTAGTGTGGAAAAAACACTTTTCGCACTTGTGTTAGTGTTGAAAAACCACTTTTCGCACTTGTGTTAGTGTTGATAAACCACTTTTCGCACTTGTGTTAGTGTTGAAAAACCACTTTTCGCACTTGTGTTAGTGTAGGAAACCACTTTTGCACTTGTATTAGTGTGGAAAAAACACTTTTCGAACTTGTGTTAGTGTTGAAAAACCACTTTTCGCACTTGTGTTAGTGTTGAAAAACCACTTTTCGCACTTGTGTTAGTGTTGAAAAACCACTTTTCGCACTTGTGTTGGTGCAGGAAACCACTTTTGCACTTGTATTAGTGTGGAAAAAACACTTTTCGCACTTGTGTTAGTGTTGAAAAACCACTTTTCGCACTTGTGTTAGTGTTGAAAAACCACTTTTTGCACTTGTGTTACTGTTGAAAAACCACTTTTCGCACTCGTGTTGGTGCAGGAAACCACTTTTGCACTTGTATTAGTGTGGAAAAAACACTTTTCGCACTTGTGTTAGTGTTGAAAAACCACTTTTCGCACTTGTGTTAGTGTTGAAAAACCACTTTTCGCACTTGTGTTGGTGCAGGAAACCACTTTTGCACTTGTATTAGTGTGGAAAAACACTTTTCGCACTTGTATTAGTGTTGAAAAACCACTTTTCGCACTTGTGTTAGTGTTGAAAAACCACTTTTCGCACCTGTGTTTGTGTTGAAAAACCACTTTCGCACTTGTGTTGGTGCAGGAAACCACTTTTGCACTTGTATTAGTGTGGAAAAAACACTTTTCGCACTTGTGTTAGTGTTGAAAAACCACTTTTCGCACTTGTGTTAGTGTTGAAAAACTACTTTTCGCACTTGTGTTGGTGCAGGAAACCACTTTTGCATTTGTATTAGTGTGGAAAAAACACTTTTCGCACTTGTGTTAGTGTTGAAAAACCACTTTTCGCACTTGTGTTAGTGTTGAAAAACCACTTTTCGCACTTGTGTTGGTGCAGGAAACCACTTTTGCACTTGTATTAGTGTTGAAAAAACACTTTTCGCACTTGTGTTAGTGTTGAAAAACCACTTTTCGCACTTGTGTTAGTGTTGAAAAACCACTTTTTGCACTTGTGTTAGTGTTGAAAAACCACTTTTCGCACTTGTATTGGTGCAGGAAACCACTTTTGCACTTGCATTAGTGTGGAAAAAACACTTTTCGCACTTGTATTAGTGTTGAAAAACCCCTTTTCGCACTTGTGTTAGTGTTGAAAAACCACTTTTCGCACTTGTGTTAGTGTTGAAAAACCACTTTTCGCACTTGTGTTAGTGTTGAAAAACCACTTTTCGCACTTGTGTTAGTGTTGAAAAACCGCTTTTCGCACTTGTGTTGGTGCAGGAAACCACTTTTGCACTTGTATTAATGTGGAAAAAACACTTTTCGCACTTGTGTTAGTGTTGAAAAAGCACTTTTCGCCCTTGTGTTAGTGTTGAAAAACCACTTTTCGCACTTGCGTTAGTGTTGAAAAACCACTTTTCGCACTTGTGTTGGTGCAGGAAACCACTTTTGCACTTGTATTATTGTGGAAAAAACACTTTTTGCACTTGTGTTAGTGTTGAAAAACCACTTTTCGCACTTGTGTTAGTGTTGAAAAACCACTTTTCGCACCTGTGTTAGTGTTGAAAAACCACTTTTCGCACTTGTGTTGGTGCAGGAAACCACTTTTGCACTTGAATTAGTGTGGAAAAAACACTTTTCGCACTTGTGTTAGTGTTGAAAAACCACTTTTCGCACTTGTGTTAGTGTTGAAAAACTACTTTTCGCACTTGTGTTGGTGCAGGAAACCACTTTTGCACTTGTATTAGTGTGGAAAAAACACTTTTCGCACTTGTGTTAGTGTTGAAAAACCACTTTTCGCACTTGTGTTAGTGTTGAAAAACCACTTTTCGCACTTGTGTTGGTGCAGGAAACCACTTTTGCACTTGTATTAGTGTGGAAAAAACACTTTTCGCACTTGTGTTAGTGTTGAAAAACCACTTTTCGCACTTGTTTTAGTGTTGAAAAACCACTTTTCGCACTTGTGTTAGTGTTGAAAAACCACTTTTCGCACTTGTCTTGGTGCAGGAAACCACTTTTGCACTTGTATTAGTGTGGAAAAAACACTTTTCGCACTTGTGTTAGTGTTGAAAAACCACTTTTCGCACTTGTGTTAGTGTTGATAAACCACTTTTCGCACTTGTGTTAGTGTTGAAAAACCACTTTTCGCACTTGTGTTAGTGTAGGAAACCACTTTTGCACTTGTATTAGTGTGGAAAAAACACTTTTCGAACTTGTGTTAGTGTTGAAAAACCACTTTTCGCACTTGTGTTAGTGTTGAAAAACCACTTTTCGCACTTGTGTTAGTGTTGAAAAACCACTTTTCGCACTTGTGTTGGTGCAGGAAACCACTTTTGCACTTGTATTAGTGTGGAAAAAACACTTTTCGCACTTGTGTTAGTGTTGAAAAACCACTTTTCGCACTTGTGTTAGTGTTGAAAAACCACTTTTTGCACTTGTGTTACTGTTGAAAAACCACTTTTCGCACTCGTGTTGGTGCAGGAAACCACTTTTGCACTTGTATTAGTGTGGAAAAAACACTTTTCGCACTTGTGTTAGTGTTGAAAAACCACTTTTCGCACTTGTGTTAGTGTTGAAAAACCACTTTTCGCACTTGTGTTGGTGCAGGAAACCACTTTTGCACTTGTATTAGTGTGGAAAAACACTTTTCGCATTTGTATTAGTGTTGAAAAACCACTTTTCGCACTTGTGTTAGTGTTGAAAAACCACTTTTCGCACTTGTGTTAGTGTTGAAAAACCGCTTTTCGCACTTGTGTTGGTGCAGGAAACCACTTTTGCACTTGTATTAGTGTGGAAAAAACACTTTTCGCACTTGTGTTAGTGTTGAAAAAGCACTTTTCGCCCTTGTGTTAGTGTTGAAAAACCACTTTTCGCACTTGTGTTAGTGTTGAAAAACCACTTTTCGCACTTGTGTTGGTGCAGGAAACCACTTTTGCACTTGTATTAGTGTGGAAAAAACACTTTTTGCACTTGTGTTAGTGTTGAAAAACCACTTTTCGCACTTGTGTTAGTGTTGAAAAACCACTTTTTGCACTTGTGTTAGTGTTGAAAAACCACTTTTCGCACTTGTGTTGGTGCAGGAAACCACTTTTGCACTTGTATTAGTGTGGAAAAAACACTTTTTGCACTTGTGTTAGTGTTGAAAAACCACTTTTCGCACTTGTGTTAGTGTTGAAAAACTACTTTTCGCACTTGTGTTGGTGCAGGAAACCACTTTTGCACTTGTATTAGTGTGGAAAAAACACTTTTCGCACTTGTGTTAGTGTTGAAAAACCACTTTTCGCACTTGTGTTAGTGTTGAAAAACCACTTTTCGCACTTGTGTTAGTGTTGAAAAACCACTTTTCGCACTTGTCTTGGTGCAGGAAACCACTTTTGCACTTGTATTAGTGTGGAAAAAACACTTTTCGCACTTGTGTTAGTGTTGAAAAACCACTTTTCGCACTTGTGTTAGTGTTGAAAAACCACTTTTCGCACTTGTGTTAGTGTTGAAAAACCACTTTTCGCACTTGTGTTAGTGTTGAAAAACCACTTTTCGCACTTGTGTTGGTGTAGGAAACCACTTTTGCACTTGTATTAGTGTGGAAAAATCACTTTTCGAACTTGTGTTAGTGTTGAAAAACCACTTTTCGCACTTGTGTTAGTGTTGAAAAACCACTTTTCGCACTTGTGTTAGTGTTGAAAAACCACTTTTCGCACTTGTGTTGGTGCAGGAAACCACTTTTGCACTTGTATTAGTGTGGAAAAAACACTTTTCGCACTTGTGTTAGTGTTGAAAAACCACTTTTCGCACTTGTGTTAGTGTTGAAAAACCACTTTTTGCACTTGTGTTACTGTTGAAAAACCACTTTTCGCACTCGTGTTGGTGCAGGAAACCACTTTTGCACTTGTATTAGTGTGGAAAAAACACTTTTCGCACTTGTGTTAGTGTTGAAAAACCACTTTTCGCACTTGTGTTAGTGTTGAAAAACCACTTTTCGCACTTGTGTTGGTGCAGGAAACCACTTTTGCACTTGTATTAGTGTGGAAAAACACTTTTCGCACTTGTATTAGTGTTGAAAAACCACTTTTCACACTTGTGTTAGTGTTGAAAAACCACTTTTCGCACTTGTGTTAGTGTTGAAAAACCACTTTTCGCCCTTGTGTTGGTGCAGGTAACCACTTTTGCACTTGTATTAGTGGAGAAAAAACACTTTTTGCACATGTGATAGTGTTGAAAAACCACTTTTCGCACTTGTGTTAGTGTTGAAAAACCACTTTTCGCACTTGTGTTAGTGTTGAAAAACCACTTTTCGCACTTGTGTTGGTGCAGGAAACCACTTTTGCACTTGTATTAGTGTGGAAAAAACACTTTTCGCACTTGTATTAGTGTTGAAAAACCACTTTTCGCACTTGTGTTAGTGTTGAAAAACCACTTTTCGCACTTGTGTTAGTGTTGAAAAACCACTTTTCGCACTTGTGTTGGTGCAGGAAACCACTTTTGCACTTGTATTAGTGTGGAAAAAACACTTTTCGCACTTGTGTTAGTGTTGAAAAACCACTTTTCGCACTTGTGTTAGTGTTGAAAAACCACTTTTCGCACTTGTGTTGGTGCAGGAAACCACTTTTGCACTTGTATTAGTGTGGAAAAAACACTTTTCGCACTTGTGTTAGTGTTGAAAAACCACTTTTCCCACTTGTGTTAGTGTTGAAAAACCACTTTTGCACTTGTGTTAGTGTTGAAAAACCACTTTTCGCACTTGTGTTGGTGCAGGAAACCACTTTTGCACTTGTAATAGTGTGGGAAAAACACTTTTTGCACTTGTGATAGTGTTGAAAAACCACTTTTCGCACTTGTGTTAGTGTTGAAAAACCACTTTTCGCACTTGTGTTAGTGTTGAAAAACCACTTTTCGCACCTGTGGTGGTGCAGGAAACCACTTTTGCACTTGTATTAGTGTGGACAAAACACTTTTCGCACTTGTGTTAGTGTTGAAAAACCACTTTTCGCACTTGTGTTAGTGTTGAAAAACCACTTTTCGCACTTGTGTTAGTATTGAAAAACCACTTTTCGCACTTGTGTTGGTGCAGGAAACCACTTTTGCACTTGTACTAGTGTGGAAAAACACTTTTCGCACTTGTGTTAGTGTTGAAAAACCACTTTTCGCACTTGTGTTAGTGTTGAAAAACCACTTTTCACACTTGTGTTAGTGTTGAAAAACCATGTTTTGCACTTGTGTTAGTGTTGAAAAACCACTTTTCGCACTTGTGTTGGTGCAGGAAACCACTTTTGCACTTGTATTAGTGTGGAAAAAACACTTTTCGCACTTGTGTTAGTGTTGAAAAACCACTTTTCGCACTTGTGTTAGTGTTGAAAAACCACTTTTTGCACTTGTGTTAGTGTTGAAAAACCACTTTTCGCACTTGTGTTGGTGCAGGAAACCACTTTTGCACTTGCATTAGTGTGGAAAAAACACTTTTCGCACTTGTATTAGTGTTGAAAAACCACTTTTCGCACTTGTGTTAGTGTTGAAAAACCACTTTTCGCACTTGTGTTAGTGTTGAAAAACCACTTTTCGCACTTGTGTTAGTGTTGAAAAACCACTTTTCGCACTTGTGTTAGTGTTGAAAAACCGCTTTTCGCACTTGTGTTGGTGCAGGAAACCACTTTTGCACTTGTATTAGTGTGGAAAAAACACTTTTCGCACTTGTGTTAGTGTTGAAAAAGCACTTTTCGCCCTTGTGTTAGTGTTGAAAAACCACTTTTCGCACTTGTGTTAGTGTTGAAAAACCACTTTTCGCACTTGTGTTGGTGCAGGAAACCACTTTTGCACTTGTATTAGTGTGGAAAAAACACTTTTTGCACTTGTGTTAGTGTTGAAAAACCACTTTTCGCACTTGTGTTAGTGTTGAAAAACCACTTTTCGCACCTGTGTTAGTGTTGAAAAACCACTTTTCGCACTTGTGTTGGTGCAGGAAACCACTTTTGCACTTGTATTAGTGTGGAAAAAACACTTTTCGCACTTGTGTTAATGTTGAAAAACCACTTTTCGCACTTGTGTTAGTGTTGAAAAACTACTTTTCGCACTTGTGTTGGTGCAGGAAACCACTTTTGCACTTGTATTAGTGTGGAAAAAAAACTTTTCGCACTTGTGTTAGTGTTGAAAAACCACTTTTCGCACTTGTGTTAGTGTTGAAAAACCACTTTTCGCACTTGTGTTGGTGCAGGAAACCACTTTTGCACTTGTATTAGTGTGGAAAAAACACTTTTCGCACTTGTGTTAATGTTGAAAAACCACTTTTCGCACTTGTGTTAGTGTTGAAAAACCACTTTTCGCACTTGTGTTAGTGTTGAAAAACCACTTTTCGCACTTGTCTTGGTGCAGCAAACCACTTTTGCACTTGTATTAGTGTGGAAAAAACACTTTTCGCACTTGTGTTAGTGTTGAAAAACCACTTTTCGCACTTGTGTTAGTGTTGAAAAACCACTTTTCGCACTTGTGTTAGTGTTGAAAAACCACTTTTCGCACTTGTGTTGGTGCAGGAAACCACTTTTGCACTTGTATTAGTGTGGAAAAAACACTTTTCGCACTTCTGTTAGTGTTGAAAAACCACTTTTCGCACTTGTGTTAGTGTTGAAAAACCACTTTTTGCACTTGTGTTACTGTTGAAAAACCACTTTTCGCACTCGTGTTGGTGCAGGAAACCACTTTTGCACTTGTATTAGTGTGGAAAAAACACTTTTCGCACTTGTGTTAGTGTTGAAAAACCACTTTTCGCACTTGTGTTAGTGTTGAAAAACCACTTTTTGCACTTGTGTTGGTGCAGGAAACCACTTTTGCACTTGTATTAGTGTGGAAAAACACTTTTCGCACTTGTATTAGTGTTGAAAAACCACTTTTCGCACTTGTGTTAGTGTTGAAAAACCACTTTTCGCACTTGTGTTAGTGTTGAAAAACCGCTTTTCGCACTTGTGTTGGTGCAGGAAACCACTTTTGCACTTGTATTAGTGTGGAAAAAACACTTTTCGCACTTGTGTTAGTGTTGAAAAAGCACTTTTCGCCCTTGTGTTAGTGTTGAAAAACCACTTTTCGCACTTGTGTTAGTGTTGAAAAACCACTTTTCGCACTTGTGTTGGTGGAGGAAACCACTTTTGCACTTGTATTAGTGTGGAAAAAACACTTTTTGCACTTGTGTTAGTGTTGAAAAACCACTTTTCGCACTTGAGTTAGTGTTGAAAAACCACTTTTCGCACTTGTGTTAGTGTTGAAAAACCACTTTTCGCACTTGTGTTGGTGCAGGAAACCACTTTTGCACTTGTATTAGTGTGGAAAAAACACTTTTCACACTTGTGTTAGTGTTGAAAAACCACTTTTCGCACTTGTGTTAGTGTTGAAAAACTACATTTCGCACTTGTGTTGGTGCAGGAAACCACTTTTGCACTTGTATTAGTGTTGAAAAACCACTTTTCGCACTTGTGTTAGTGTTGAAAAACCACTTTTCGCACTTGTGTTAGTGTTGAAAAACCACTTTTCGCACTTGTGTTAGTGTTGAAAAACCACTTTTTGCACTTGTGTTAGTGTTGAAAAACCACTTTTCGCACTTGTGTTGGTGCAGGAAACCACTTTTGCACTTGTATTAGTGTGGAAAATACACTTTTCGCACTTGTGTTAGTGTTGAAAAACCACTTTTCGCACTTGTGTTGGTGCAGGTAACCACTTTTGCACTTGTATTAGTGGAGAAAAAACACTTTTTGCACATGTGATAGTGTTGAAAAACCACTTTTCGCACTTGTGTTAGTGTTGAAAAACCACTTTTCGCACTTGTGTTAGTGTTGAAAAACCACTTTTCGCACTTGTGTTGGTGCAGGAAACCACTTTTGCACTTGTATTAGTGTGGAAAAAACACTTTTCGCACTTGTATTAGTGTTGAAAAACCACTTTTCGCACTTGTGTTAGTGTTGAAAAACCACTTTTCGCACTTGTGTTAGTGTTGAAAAACCACTTTTCGCACTTGTGTTGGTGCAGGAAACCACTTTTGCACTTGTATTAGTGTGGAAAAAACACTTTTCGCACTTGTGTTAGTGTTGAAAAACCACTTTTCGCACTTGTGTTAGTGTTGAAAAACCACTTTTCGCACTTGTGTTGGTGCAGGAAACCACTTTTGCACTTGTATTAGTGTGGAAAAAACACTTTTCGCACTTGTGTTAGTGTTGAAAAACCACTTTTCCCACTTGTGTTAGTGTTGAAAAACCACTTTTGCACTTGTGTTAGTGTTGAAAAACCACTTTTCGCACTTGTGTTGGTGCAGGAAACCACTTTTGCACTTGTAATAGTGTGGGAAAAACACTTTTTGCACTTGTGATAGTGTTGAAAAACCACTTTTCGCACTTGTGTTAGTGTTGAAAAACCACTTTTCGCACTTGTGTTAGTGTTGAAAAACCACTTTTCGCACCTGTGGTGGTGCAGGAAACCACTTTTGCACTTGTATTAGTGTGGACAAAACACTTTTCGCACTTGTGTTAGTGTTGAAAAACCACTTTTCGCACTTGTGTTAGTGTTGAAAAACCACTTTTCGCACTTGTGTTAGTATTGAAAAACCACTTTTCGCACTTGTGTTGGTGCAGGAAACCACTTTTGCACTTGTATTAGTGTGGAAAAACACTTTTCGCACTTGTGTTAGTGTTGAAAAACCACTTTTCGCACTTGTGTTAGTGTTGAAAAACCACTTTTCACACTTGTGTTAGTGTTGAAAAACCATGTTTTGCACTTGTGTTAGTGTTGAAAAACCACTTTTCGCACTTGTGTTGGTGCAGGAAACCACTTTTGCACTTGTATTAGTGTGGAAAAAACACTTTTCGCACTTGTGTTAGTGTTGAAAAACCACTTTTCGCACTTGTGTTAGTGTTGAAAAACCACTTTTTGCACTTGTGTTAGTGTTGAAAAACCACTTTTCGCACTTGTGTTGGTGCAGGAAACCACTTTTGCACTTGCATTAGTGTGGAAAAAACACTTTTCGCACTTGTATTAGTGTTGAAAAACCACTTTTCGCACTTGTGTTAGTGTTGAAAAACCACTTTTCGCACTTGTGTTAGTGTTGAAAAACCACTTTTCGCACTTGTGTTAGTGTTGAAAAACCACTTTTCGCACTTGTGTTAGTGTTGAAAAACCGCTTTTCGCACTTGTGTTGGTGCAGGAAACCACTTTTGCACTTGTATTAGTGTGGAAAAAACACTTTTCGCACTTGTGTTAGTGTTGAAAAAGCACTTTTCGCCCTTGTGTTCGTGTTGAAAAACCACTTTTCGCACTTGTGTTAGTGTTGAAAAACCATTTTTCGCACTTGTGTTGGTGCAGGAAACCACTTTTGCACTTGTATTAGTGTGGAAAAAACACTTTTTGCACTTGTGTTAGTGTTGAAAAACCACTTTTCGCACTTGTGTTAGTGTTGAAAAACCACTTTTCGCACCTGTGTTAGTGTTGAAAAACCACTTTTCGCACTTGTGTTGGTGCAGGAAACCACTTTTGCACTTGTATTAGTGTGGAAAAAACACTTTTCGCACTTGTGTTAATGTTGAAAAACCACTTTTCGCACTTGTGTTAGTGTTGAAAAACTACTTTTCGCACTTGTGTTGGTGCAGGAAACCACTTTTGCACTTGTATTAGTGTGGAAAAAAAACTTTTCGCACTTGTGTTAGTGTTGAAAAACCACTTTTCGCACTTGTGTTAGTGTTAAAAAACCACTTTTCGCACTTGTGTTGGTGCAGGAAACCACTTTTGCACTTGTATTAGTGTGGAAAAAACACTTTTCGCACTTGTGTTAATGTTGAAAAACCACTTTTCGCACTTGTGTTAGTGTTGAAAAACCACTTTTCGCACTTGTGTTGGTGTTGAAAAACCACTTTTCGCACTTGTCTTGGTGCAGCAAACCACTTTTGCACTTGTATTAGTGTGGAAAAAACACTTTTCGCACTTGTGTTAGTGTTGAAAAACCACTTTTCGCACTTGTGTTAGTGTTGAAAAACCACTTTTCGCACTTGTGTTAGTGTTGAAAAACCACTTTTCGCACTTGTGTTGGTGCAGGAAACCACTTTTGCACTTGTATTAGTGTGGAAAAAACACTTTTCGCACTTCTGTTAGTGTTGAAAAACCACTTTTCGCACTTGTGTTAGTGTTGAAAAACCACTTTTTGCACTTGTGTTACTGTTGAAAAACCACTTTTCGCACTCGTGTTGGTGCAGGAAACCACTTTTGCACTTGCATTAGTGTGGAAAAAACACTTTTCGCACTTGTGTTAGTGTTGAAAAACCACTTTTCGCACTTGTGTTAGTGTTGAAAAACCACTTTTTGCACTTGTGTTGGTGCAGGAAACCACTTTTGCACTTGTATTAGTGTGGAAAAACACTTTTCGCACTTGTATTAGTGTTGAAAAACCACTTTTCGCACTTGTGTTAGTGTTGAAAAACCACTTTTCGCACTTGTGTTAGTGTTGAAAAACCGCTTTTCGCACTTGTGTTGGTGCAGGAAACCACTTTTGCACTTGTATTAGTGTGGAAAAAACACTTTTCGCACTTGTGTTAGTGTTGAAAAAGCACTTTTCGCCCTTGTGTTAGTGTTGAAAAACCACTTTTCGCACTTGTGTTAGTGTTGAAAAACCACTTTTCGCACTTGTGTTGGTGGAGGAAACCACTTTTGCACTTGTATTAGTGTGGAAAAAACACTTTTTGCACTTGTGTTAGTGTTGAAAAACCACTTTTCGCACTTGAGTTAGTGTTGAAAAACCACTTTTCGCACTTGTGTTAGTGTTGAAAAACCACTTTTCGCACTTGTGTTGGTGCAGGAAACCACTTTTGCACTTGTATTAGTGTGGAAAAAACCACTTTTCGCACTTGTGTTAGTGTTGAAAAACCACTTTTCGCACTTGTGTTAGTGTTGAAAAACTACATTTCGCACTTGTGTTGGTGCAGGAAACCACTTTTGCACTTGTATTAGTGTTGAAAAAACCACTTTTCGCACTTGTGTTAGTGTTGAAAAACCACTTTTCGCACTTGTGTTAGTGTTGAAAAACCACTTTTCGCACTTGTGTTAGTGTTGAAAAACCACTTTTCGCACTTGTCTTGTGCAGGAAACCACTTTTGCACTTGTATTAGTGTGGAAAAAACACTTTTCGCACTTGTGTTAGTGTTGAAAAACCACTTTTCGCACTTGTGTTAGTGTTGAAAAACCACTTTTCGCACTTGTGTTAGTGTTGAAAAACCACTTTTCGCACTTGTGTTGGTGTAGGAAACCACTTTTGCACTTGTATTAGTGTGGAAAAAACACTTTTCGAACTTGTGTTAGTGTTGAAAAACCACTTTTCGCACTTGTGTTAGTGTTGAAAAACACTTTTCGCACTTGTGTTAGTGTTGAAAAACCACTTTTCGCACTTGTGTTGGTGCAGGAAACCACTTTTGCACTTGTATTAGTGTGGAAAAACACTTTTCGCACTTGTGTTAGTGTTGAAAAACCACTTTTCGCACTTGTGTTAGTGTTGAAAAACCACTTTTTGCACTTGTGTTACTGTTGAAAAACCACTTTTCGCACTCGTGTTGGTGCAGGAAACCACTTTTGCACTTGTATTAGTGTGGAATAAACACTTTTCGCACTTGTGTTAGTGTTGAAAAACCACTTTTCGCACTTGTGTTAGTGTTGAAAAACCACTTTTCGCACTTGTGTTGGTGCAGAGAAACCACTTTTGCACTTGTATTAGTGTGGAAAAACACTTTTCGCACTTGTGTTAGTGTTGAAAAACCACTTTTCGCACTTGTGTTAGTGTTGAAAAACACATTTCACACTTGTGTTAGTGTTGAAAAACCATGTTTTGCACTTGTGTTAGTGTTGAAAAACCACTTTTCGCACTTGTGTTGGTGCAGGAAACCACTTTTGCACTTGTATTAGTGTGGAAAAAACACTTTTCGCACTTGTGTTAGTGTTGAAAAACCACTTTTCGCACTTGTGTTAGTGTTGAAAAACCACTTTTTGCACTTGTGTTACTGTTGAAAAACCACTTTCGCACTCGTGTTGGTGCAGGAAACCACTTTTGCACTTGTATTAGTGTGGAAAAAACACTTTTCGCACTTGTGTTAGTGTTGAAAAACCACTTTTCGCACTTGTGTTAGTGTTGAAAAACCACTTTTCGCACTTGTGTTGGTGCAGGAAACCACTTTTGCACTTGTATTAGTGTGGAAAAACACTTTTCGCACTTGTATTAGTGTTGAAAAACCACTTTTCGCACTTGTGTTAGTGTTGAAAAACCACTTTTCGCACTTGTGTTAGTGTTGAAAAACCGCTTTTCGCACTTGTGTTGGTGCAGGAAACCACTTTTGCACTTGTATTAGTGTGGAAAAAACACTTTTCGCACTTGTGTTAGTGTTGAAAAAGCACTTTTCGCCCTTGTGTTAGTGTTGAAAAACCACTTTTCGCACTTGTGTTAGTGTTGAAAAACCACTTTTCGCACTTGTGTTGGTGCAGGAAACCACTTTTGCACTTGTATTAGTGTGGAAAAAACACTTTTTGCACTTGTGTTAGTGTTGAAAAACCACTTTTCGCACTTGTGTTAGTGTTGAAAAACCACTTTTTGCACTTGTGTTAGTGTTGAAAAACCACTTTTCGCACTTGTGTTGGTGCAGGAAACCACTTTTGCACTTGTATTAGTGTGGAAAAAACACTTTTTGCACTTGTGTTAGTGTTGAAAAACCACTTTTCGCACTTGTGTTAGTGTTGAAAAACTACTTTTCGCACTTGTGTTGGTGCAGGAAACCACTTTTGCACTTGTATTAGTGTGGAAAAAACACTTTTCGCACTTGTGTTAGTGTTGAAAAACCACTTTTCGCACTTGTGTTAGTGTTGAAAAACCACTTTTCGCACTTGTGTTAGTGTTGAAAAACCACTTTTCGCACTTGTCTTGGTGCAGGAAACCACTTTTGCACTTGTATTAGTGTGGAAAAAACACTTTTCGCACTTGTGTTAGTGTTGAAAAACCACTTTTCGCACTTGTGTTAGTGTTGAAAAACCACTTTTCGCACTTGTGTTAGTGTTGAAAAACCACTTTTCGCACTTGTGTTAGTGTTGAAAAACCACTTTTCGCACTTGTGTTGGTGTAGGAAACCACTTTTGCACTTGTATTAGTGTGGAAAAAACACTTTTCGAACTTGTGTTAGTGTTGAAAAACCACTTTTCGCACTTGTGTTAGTGTTGAAAAACCACTTTTCGCACTTGTGTTAGTGTTGAAAAACCACTTTTCGCACTTGTGTTGGTGCAGGAAACCACTTTTGCACTTGTATTAGTGTGGAAAAAACACTTTTCGCACTTGTGTTAGTGTTGAAAAACCACTTTTCGCACTTGTGTTAGTGTTGAAAAACCACTTTTTGCACTTGTGTTACTGTTGAAAAACCACTTTTCGCACTCGTGTTGGTGCAGGAAACCACTTTTGCACTTGTATTAGTGTGGAAAAAACACTTTTCGCACTTGTGTTAGTGTTGAAAAACCACTTTTCGCACTTGTGTTAGTGTTGAAAAACCACTTTTCGCACTTGTGTTGGTGCAGGAAACCACTTTTGCACTTGTATTAGTGTGGAAAAACACTTTTCGCACTTGTATTAGTGTTGAAAAACCACTTTTCGCACTTGTGTTAGTGTTGAAAAACCACTTTTCGCACTTGTGTTAGTGTTGAAAAACCACTTTTCGCCCTTGTGTTGGTGCAGGTAACCACTTTTGCACTTGTATTAGTGGAGAAAAAACACTTTTTGCACATGTGATAGTGTTGAAAAACCACTTTTCGCACTTGTGTTAGTGTTGAAAAACCACTTTTCGCACTTGTGTTAGTGTTGAAAAACCACTTTTCGCACTTGTGTTGGTGCAGGAAACCACTTTTGCACTTGTATTAGTGTGGAAAAAACACTTTTCGCACTTGTATTAGTGTTGAAAAACCACTTTTCGCACTTGTGTTAGTGTTGAAAAACCACTTTTCGCACTTGTGTTAGTGTTGAAAAACCACTTTTCGCACTTGTGTTGGTGCAGGAAACCACTTTTGCACTTGTATTAGTGTGGAAAAAACACTTTTCGCACTTGTGTTAGTGTTGAAAAACCACTTTTCGCACTTGTGTTAGTGTTGAAAAACCACTTTTCGCACTTGTGTTGGTGCAGGAAACCACTTTTGCACTTGTATTAGTGTGGAAAAAACACTTTTCGCACTTGTGTTAGTGTTGAAAAACCACTTTTCCCACTTGTGTTAGTGTTGAAAAACCACTTTTGCACTTGTGTTAGTGTTGAAAAACCACTTTTCGCACTTGTGTTGGTGCAGGAAACCACTTTTGCACTTGTAATAGTGTGGGAAAAACACTTTTTGCACTTGTGATAGTGTTGAAAAACCACTTTTCGCACTTGTGTTAGTGTTGAAAAACCACTTTTCGCACTTGTGTTAGTGTTGAAAAACCACTTTTCGCACCTGTGGTGGTGCAGGAAACCACTTTTGCACTTGTATTAGTGTGGACAAAACACTTTTCGCACTTGTGTTAGTGTTGAAAAACCACTTTTCGCACTTGTGTTAGTGTTGAAAAACCACTTTTCGCACTTGTGTTAGTATTGAAAAACCACTTTTCGCACTTGTGTTGGTGCAGGAAACCACTTTTGCACTTGTATTAGTGTGGAAAAACACTTTTCGCACTTGTGTTAGTGTTGAAAAACCACTTTTCGCACTTGTGTTAGTGTTGAAAAACCACTTTTCACACTTGTGTTAGTGTTGAAAAACCATGTTTTGCACTTGTGTTAGTGTTGAAAAACCACTTTTCGCACTTGTGTTGGTGCAGGAAACCACTTTTGCACTTGTATTAGTGTGGAAAAAACACTTTTCGCACTTGTGTTAGTGTTGAAAAACCACTTTTCGCACTTGTGTTAGTGTTGAAAAACCACTTTTTGCACTTGTGTTAGTGTTGAAAAACCACTTTTCGCACTTGTGTTGGTGCAGGAAACCACTTTTGCACTTGCATTAGTGTGGAAAAAACACTTTTCGCACTTGTATTAGTGTTGAAAAACCACTTTTCGCACTTGTGTTAGTGTTGAAAAACCACTTTTCGCACTTGTGTTAGTGTTGAAAAACCACTTTTCGCACTTGTGTTAGTGTTGAAAAACCACTTTTCGCACTTGTGTTAGTGTTGAAAAACCGCTTTTCGCACTTGTGTTGGTGCAGGAAACCACTTTTGCACTTGTATTAGTGTGGAAAAAACACTTTTCGCACTTGTGTTAGTGTTGAAAAAGCACTTTTCGCCCTTGTGTTAGTGTTGAAAAACCACTTTTCGCACTTGTGTTAGTGTTGAAAAACCACTTTTCGCACTTGTGTTGGTGCAGGAAACCACTTTTGCACTTGTATTAGTGTGGAAAAAACACTTTTTGCACTTGTGTTAGTGTTGAAAAACCACTTTTCGCACCTGTGTTAGTGTTGAAAAACCACTTTTCGCACTTGTGTTGGTGCAGGAAACCACTTTTGCACTTGTATTAGTGTGGAAAAAACACTTTTCGCACTTGTGTTAATGTTGAAAAACCACTTTTCGCACTTGTGTTAGTGTTGAAAAACTACTTTTCGCACTTGTGTTGGTGCAGGAAACCACTTTTGCACTTGTATTAGTGTGGAAAAAAAACTTTTCGCACTTGTGTTAGTGTTGAAAAACCACTTTTCGCACTTGTGTTAGTGTTGAAAAACCACTTTTCGCACTTGTGTTGGTGCAGGAAACCACTTTTGCACTTGTATTAGTGTGGCAAAAACACTTTTCGCACTTGTGTTAATGTTGAAAAACCACTTTTCGCACTTGTGTTAGTGTTGAAAAACCACTTTTCGCACTTGTGTTAGTGTTGAAAAACCACTTTTCGCACTTGTCTTGGTGCAGGAAACCACTTTTGCACTTGTATTAGTGTGGAAAAAACACTTTTCGCACTTGTGTTAGTGTTGAAAAACCACTTTTCGCACTTGTGTTAGTGTTGAAAAACCACTTTTCGCACTTGTGTTAGTGTTGAAAAACCACTTTTCGCACTTGTGTTGGTGCAGGAAACCACTTTTGCACTTGTATTAGTGTGGAAAAAACACTTTTCGCACTTCTGTTAGTGTTGAAAAACCACTTTTCGCACTTGTGTTAGTGTTGAAAAACCACTTTTTGCACTTGTGTTACTGTTGAAAAACCACTTTTCGCACTCGTGTTGGTGCAGGAAACCACTTTTGCACTTGTATTAGTGTGGAAAAAACACTTTCGCACTTGTGTTAGTGTTGAAAAACCACTTTTCGCACTTGTGTTAGTGTTGAAAAACCACTTTTCGCACTTGTGTTGGTGCAGGAAACCACTTTTGCACTTGTATTAGTGTGGAAAAACACTTTTCGCACTTGTATTAGTGTTGAAAAACCACTTTTCGCACTTGTGTTAGTGTTGAAAAACCACTTTTCGCACTTGTGTTAGTGTTGAAAAACCGCTTTTCGCACTTGTGTTGGTGCAGGAAACCACTTTTGCACTTGTATTAGTGTGGAAAAAACACTTCGCACTTGTGTTAGTGTTGAAAAAGCACTTTTCGCCCTTGTGTTAGTGTTGAAAAACCACTTTTCGCACTTGTGTTAGTGTTGAAAAACCACTTTTCGCACTTGTGTTGGTGGAGGAAACCACTTTTGCACTTGTATTAGTGTGGAAAAAACACTTTTTGCACTTGTGTTAGTGTTGAAAAACCACTTTTCGCACTTGAGTTAGTGTTGAAAAACCACTTTTCGCACTTGTGTTAGTGTTGAAAAACCACTTTTCGCACTTGTGTTGGTGCAGGAAACCACTTTTGCACTTGTATTAGTGTGGAAAAAACACTTTTCGCACTTGTGTTAGTGTTGAAAAACCACTTTTCGCACTTGTGTTAGTGTTGAAAAACTACTTTTCGCACTTGTGTTGGTGCAGGAAACCACTTTTGCACTTGTATTAGTGTTGAAAAACCACTTTTCGCACTTGTGTTAGTGTTGAAAACCCACTTTTCGCACTTGTGTTAGTGTTGAAAAACCACTTTTCGCACTTGTGTTAGTGTTGAAAAACCACTTTTCGCACTTGTCTTGGTGCAGGAAACCACTTTTGCACTTGTATTAGTGTGGAAAAAACACTTTTCGCACTTGTGTTAGTGTTGAAAAACCACTTTTCGCACTTGTGTTAGTGTTGAAAAACCACTTTTCGCACTTGTGTTAGTGTTGAAAAACCACTTTTCGCACTTGTGTTGGTGTAGGAAACCACTTTTGCACTTGTATTAGTGTGGAAAAAACACTTTTCGAACTTGTGTTAGTGTTGAAAAACCACTTTTCGCACTTGTGTTAGTGTTGAAAAACCACTTTTCGCACTTGTGTTAGTGTTGAAAAACCACTTTTCGCACTTGTGTTGGTGCAGGAAACCACTTTTGCACTTGTATTAGTGTGGAAAAAACACTTTTCGCACTTGTGTTAGTGTTGAAAAACCACTTTTCGCACTTGTGTTAGTGTTGAAAAACCACTTTTTGCACTTGTGTTACTGTTGAAAAACCACTTTTCGCACTCGTGTTGGTGCAGGAAACCACTTTTGCACTTGTATTAGTGTGGAAAAAACACTTTTCGCACTTGTGTTAGTGTTGAAAAACCACTTTTCGCACTTGTGTTAGTGTTGAAAAACCACTTTTCGCACTTGTGTTGGTGCAGGAAACCACTTTTGCACTTGTATTAGTGTGGAAAAACACTTTTCGCACTTGTATTAGTGTTGAAAAACCACTTTTCGCACTTGTGTTAGTGTTGAAAAACCACTTTTCGCACTTGTGTTAGTGTTGAAAAACCACTTTTCGCCCTTGTGTTGGTGCAGGTAACCACTTTTGCACTTGTATTAGTGGAGAAAAAACACTTTTTGCACATGTGATAGTGTTGAAAAACCACTTTTCGCACTTGTGTTAGTGTTGAAAAACCACTTTTCGCACTTGTGTTAGTGTTGAAAAACCACTTTTCGCACTTGTGTTGGTGCAGGAAACCACTTTTGCACTTGTATTAGTGTGGAAAAACACTTTTCGCACTTGTGTTAGTGTTGAAAAACCACTTTTCGCACTTGTGTTAGTGTTGAAAAACCACATTTCACACTTGTGTTAGTGTTGAAAAACCATGTTTTGCACTTGTGTTAGTGTTGAAAACCCACTTTTCGCACTTGTGTTGGTGCAGGAAACCACTTTTGCACTTGTATTAGTGTGGAAAAAACACTTTTCGCACTTGTGTTAGTGTTGAAAAACCACTTTTCGCACTTGTGTTAGTGTTGAAAAACCACTTTTTGCACTTGTGTTAGTGTTGAAAAACCACTTTTCGCACTTGTGTTGGTGCAGGAAACCACTTTTGCACTTGCATTAGTGTGGAAAAAACACTTTTCGCACTTGTATTAGTGTTGAAAAACCACTTTTCGCACTTGTGTTAGTGTTGAAAAACCACTTTTCGCACTTGTGTTAGTGTTGAAAAACCACTTTTTGCACTTGTGTTAGTGTTGAAAAACCACTTTTCGCACTTGTGTTAGTGTTGAAAAACCACTTTTCGCACTTGTGTTGGTGCAGGAAACCACTTTTGCACTTGTATTAGTGTGGAAAAAACACTTTTCGCACTTGTGTTAGTGTTGAAAAAGCACTTTTCGCCCTTGTGTTAGTGTTGAAAAACCACTTTTTGCACTTGTGTTAGTGTTGAAAAACCACTTTTCGCACTTGTGTTGGTGCAGGAAACCACTTTTGCACTTGTATTAGTGTGGAAAAAACCACTTTTTGCACTTGTGTTAGTGTTGAAAAACCACTTTTCGCACTTGTGTTAGTGTTGAAAAACCACTTTTCGCACCTGTGTTAGTGTTGAAAAACCACTTTTCGCACTTGTGTTGGTGCAGGAAACCACTTTTGCACTTGTATTAGTGTGGAAAAAACACTTTTCGCACTTGTGTTAGTGTTGAAAAACCACTTTTCGCACTTGTGTTAGTGTTGAAAAACTACTTTTCGCACTTGTGTTGGTGCAGGAAACCACTTTTGCATTTGTATTAGTGTGGAAAAAACACTTTTCGCACTTGTGTTAGTGTTGAAAAACCACTTTTCGCACTTGTGTTAGTGTTGAAAAACCACTTTTCGCACTTGTGTTGGTGCAGGAAACCACTTTTGCACTTGTATTAGTGTTGAAAAAACACTTTTCGCACTTGTGTTAGTGTTGAAAAACCACTTTTCGCACTTGTGTTAGTGTTGAAAAACCACTTTTTGCACTTGTGTTAGTGTTGAAAAACCACTTTTCGCACTTGTGTTGGTGCAGGAAACCACTTTTGCACTTGTATTAGTGTGGAAAAAACACTTTTTGCACTTGTGTTAGTGTTGAAAAACCACTTTTCGCACTTGTGTTAGTGTTGAAAAACCACTTTTTGCACTTGTGTTAGTGTTGAAAAACCACTTTTCGCATTTGTGTTGGTGCAGGAAACCACTTTTGCACTTGTATTAGTGTGGAAAAAACACTTTTTGCACTTGTGTTAGTGTTGAAAAACCACTTTTCGCACTTGTGTTAGTGTTGAAAAACTACTTTTCGCACTTGTGTTGGTGCAGGAAACCACTTTTGCACTTGTATTAGTGTGGAAAAAACACTTTTCGCACTTGTGTTAGTGTTGAAAAACCACTTTTCGCACTTGTGTTAGTGTTGAAAAACCACTTTTCGCACTTGTGTTAGTGTTGAAAAACCACTTTTCGCACTTGTCTTGGTGCAGGAAACCACTTTTGCACTTGTATTAGTGTGGAAAAAACACTTTTCGCACTTGTGTTAGTGTTGAAAAACCACTTTTCGCACTTGTGTTAGTGTTGAAAAACCACTTTTCGCACTTGTGTTAGTGTTGAAAAACCACTTTTCGCACTTGTGTTAGTGTTGAAAAACCACTTTTCGCACTTGTGTTGGTGTAGGAAACCACTTTTGCACTTGTATTAGTGTGGAAAAAACACTTTTCGAACTTGTGTTAGTGTTGAAAAACCACTTTTCGCACTTGTGTTAGTGTTGAAAAACCACTTTTCGCACTTGTGTTAGTGTTGAAAAACCACTTTTCGCACTTGTGTTGGTGCAGGAAACCACTTTTGCACTTGTATTAGTGTGGAAAAAACACTTTTCGCACTTGTGTTAGTGTTGAAAAACCACTTTTCGCACTTGTGTTAGTGTTGAAAAACCACTTTTTGCACTTGTGTTACTGTTGAAAAACCACTTTTCGCACTCGTGTTGGTGCAGGAAACCACTTTTGCACTTGTATTAGTGTGGAAAAAACACTTTTCGCACTTGTGTTAGTGTTGAAAAACCACTTTTCGCACTTGTGTTAGTGTTGAAAAACCACTTTTCGCACTTGTGTTGGTGCAGGAAACCACTTTTGCACTTGTATTAGTGTGGAAAAACACTTTTCGCACTTGTATTAGTGTTGAAAAACCACTTTTCGCACTTGTGTTAGTGTTGAAAAACCACTTTTCGCACTTGTGTTAGTGTTGAAAAACCACTTTTCGCCCTTGTGTTGGTGCAGGTAACCACTTTTGCACTTGTATTAGTGGAGAAAAAACACTTTTTGCACATGTGATAGTGTTGAAAAACACTTTTCGCACTTGTGTTAGTGTTGAAAAACCACTTTTCGCACTTGTGTTAGTGTTGAAAAACCACTTTTCGCACTTGTGTTGGTGCAGGAAACCACTTTTGCACTTGTATTAGTGTGGAAAAAACACTTTTCGCACTTGTATTAGTGTTGAAAAACCACTTTTCGCACTTGTGTTAGTGTTGAAAAACCACTTTTCGCACTTGTGTTAGTGTTGAAAAACCACTTTTCGCACTTGTGTTGGTGCAGGAAACCACTTTTGCACTTGTATTAGTGTGAAAAAACACTTTTCGCACTTGTGTTAGTGTTGAAAAACCACTTTTCGCACTTGTGTTAGTGTTGAAAAACCACTTTTCGCACTTGTGTTGGTGCAGGAAACCACTTTTGCACTTGTATTAGTGTGGAAAAAACACTTTTCGCACTTGTGGTTAGTGTTGAAAAACCACTTTTCCCACTTGTGTTAGTGTTGAAAAACCACTTTTGCACTTGTGTTAGTGTTGAAAAACCACTTTTCGCACTTGTGTTGGTGCAGGAAACCACTTTTGCACTTGTAATAGTGTGGGAAAAACACTTTTTGCACTTGTGATAGTGTTGAAAAACCACTTTTCGCACTTGTGTTAGTGTTGAAAAACCACTTTTCGCACTTGTGTTAGTGTTGAAAAACCACTTTTCGCACCTGTGGTGGTGCAGGAAACCACTTTTGCACTTGTATTAGTGTGGACAAAACACTTTTCGCACTTGTGTTAGTGTTGAAAAACCACTTTTCGCACTTGTGTTAGTATTGAAAAAACCACTTTTCGCACTTGTGTTAGTATTGAAAAACACTTTTCGCACTGTGTTGGTGCAGGAAACCACTTTTGCACTTGTATTAGTGTGGGAAAAACACTTTTCGCACTTGTGTTAGTGTTGAAAAACCACTTTTCGCACTTGTGTTAGTGTTGAAAAACCACTTTTCACACTTGTGTTAGTGTTGAAAAACCATGTTTTGCACTTGTGTTAGTGTTGAAAAACCACTTTTCGCACTTGTGTTGGTGCAGGGAAACCACTTTTGCACTTGTATTAGTGTGGAAAAAACACTTTTCGCACTTGTGTTAGTGTTGAAAAACCACTTTTCGCACTTGTGTTAGTGTTGAAAAACCACTTTTTGCACTTGTGTTAGTGTTGAAAAACCACTTTTCGCACTTGTGTTGGTGCAGGAAACCACTTTTGCACTTGCATTAGTGTGGAAAAAACACTTTTCGCACTTGTATTAGTGTTGAAAAACCACTTTTCGCACTTGTGTTAGTGTTGAAAAACCACTTTTCGCACTTGTGTTAGTGTTGAAAAACACTTTTCGCACTTGTGTTAGTGTTGAAAAACCACTTTTCGCACTTGTGTTAGTGTTGAAAAACCGCTTTTCACACTTGTGTTGGTGCAGGAAACCACTTTTGCACTTGTATTAGTGTGGAAAAAACACTTTTCGCACTTGTGTTAGTGTTGAAAAAGCACTTTTCGCCCTAGTGTTAGTGTTGAAAAACCACTTTTCGCACTTGTGTTAGTGTTGAAAAACCACTTTTCGCACTTGTGTTGGTGCAGGAAACCACTTTTGCACTTGTATTAGTGTGGAAAAAACACTTTTTGCACTTGTGTTAGTGTTGAAAAACCACTTTTCGCACCTGTGTTAGTGTTGAAAAAACCACTTTTCGCACTTGTGTTGGTGCAGGAAACCACTTTTGCACTTGTATTAGTGTGGAAAAAACACTTTTCGCACTTGTGTTAATGTTGAAAAACCACTTTTCGCACTTGTGTTAGTGTTGAAAAACTACTTTTCGCACTTGTGTTGGTGCAGGAAACCACTTTTGCACTTGTATTAGTGTGGAAAAAAAACTTTTCGCACTTGTGTTAGTGTTGAAAAACCACTTTTCGCACTTGTGTTAGTGTGAAAACCACTTTTCGCACTTGTGTTGGTGCAGGAAACCACTTTTGCACTTGTATTAGTGTGGCAAAAACACTTTTCGCACTTGTGTTAATGTTGAAAAACCACTTTTCGCACTTGTGTTAGTGTTGAAAACCACTTTTCGCACTTGTGTTAGTGTTGAAAAACCACTTTTCGCACTTGTCTTGGTGCAGGAAACCACTTTTGCACTTGTATTAGTGTGGAAAAAACACTTTTCGCACTTGTGTTAGTGTTGAAAAACCACTTTTCGCACTTGTGTTTTAGTGTTGAAAAACCACTTTTCGCACTTGTGTTAGTGTTGAAAAACCACTTTTCGCACTTGTGTTGGTGCAGGAAACCACTTTTGCACTTGTATTAGTGTGGAAAAAACACTTTTCGCACTTCTGTTAGTGTTGAAAAACCACTTTTCGCACTTGTGTTAGTGTTGAAAAACCACTTTTTGCACTTGTGTTACTGTTGAAAAACCACTTTTCGCACTCGTGTTGGTGCAGGAAACCACTTTTGCACTTGTATTAGTGTGGAAAAAACACTTTTCGCACTTGTGTTAGTGTTGAAAAACCACTTTTCGCACTTGTGTTAGTGTTGAAAAACCACTTTTCGCACTTGTGTTGGTGCAGGAAACCACTTTTGCACTTGTATTAGTGTGGAAAAACACTTTTCGCACTTGTATTAGTGTTGAAAAACCACTTTTCGCACTTGTGTTAGTGTTGAAAAACCACTTTTCGCACTTGTGTTAGTGTTGAAAAACCGCTTTTCGCACTTGTGTTGGTGCAGGAAACCACTTTTGCACTTGTATTAGTGTGGAAAAAACACTTTTCGCACTTGTGTTAGTGTTGAAAAAGCACTTTTCGCCCTTGTGTTAGTGTTGAAAAACCACTTTTCGCACTTGTGTTAGTGTTGAAAAACCACTTTTCGCACTTGTGTTGGTGGAGGAAACCACTTTTGCACTTGTATTAGTGTGGAAAAAACACTTTTTGCACTTGTGTTAGTGTTGAAAAACCACTTTTCGCACTTGAGTTAGTGTTGAAAAACCACTTTTCGCACTTGTGTTAGTGTTGAAAAACCACTTTTCGCACTTGTGTTGGTGCAGGAAACCACTTTTGCACTTGTATTAGTGTGGAAAAAACACTTTTCGCACTTGTGTTAGTGTTGAAAAACCACTTTTCGCACTTGTGTTAGTGTTGAAAAACTACTTTTCGCACTTGTGTTGGTGCAGGAAACCACTTTTGCACTTGTATTAGTGTTGAAAAACCACTTTTCGCACTTGTGTTAGTGTTGAAAAACCACTTTTCGCACTTGTGTTAGTGTTGAAAAACCACTTTTCGCACTTGTGTTAGTGTTGAAAAACCACTTTTCGCACTTGTCTTGGTGCAGGAAACCACTTTTGCACTTGTATTAGTGTGGAAAAAACACTTTTCGCACTTGTGTTAGTGTTGAAAAACCACTTTTCGCACTTGTGTTAGTGTTGAAAAACCACTTTTCGCACTTGTGTTAGTGTTGAAAAACCACTTTTCGCACTTGTGTTGGTGTAGGAAACCACTTTTGCACTTGTATTAGTGTGGAAAAAACACTTTTCGAACTTGTGTTAGTGTTGAAAAACCACTTTTCGCACTTGTGTTAGTGTTGAAAAACCACTTTTCGCACTTGTGTTAGTGTTGAAAAACCACTTTTCGCACTTGTGTTGGTGCAGGAAACCACTTTTGCACTTGTATTAGTGTGGAAAAAACACTTTTCGCACTTGTGTTAGTGTTGAAAAACCACTTTTCGCACTTGTGTTAGTGTTGAAAAACCACTTTTTGCACTTGTGTTACTGTTGAAAAACCACTTTTCGCACTCGTGTTGGTGCAGGAAACCACTTTTGCACTTGTATTAGTGTGGAAAAAACACTTTTTGCACTTGTGTTAGTGTTGAAAAACCACTTTTCGCACTTGTGTTAGTGTTGAAAAACCACTTTTCGCACTTGTGTTGGTGCAGGAAACCACTTTTGCACTTGTATTAGTGTGGAAAAACACTTTTCGCACTTGTATTAGTGTTGAAAAACCACTTTTCGCACTTGTGTTAGTGTTGAAAAACCACTTTTCGCACTTGTGTTAGTGTTGAAAAACCACTTTTCGCCCTTGTGTTGGTGCAGGTAACCACTTTTGCACTTGTATTAGTGGAGAAAAAACACTTTTTGCACATGTGATAGTGTTGAAAAACCACTTTTCGCACTTGTGTTAGTGTTGAAAAACCACTTTTCGCACTTGTGTTAGTGTTGAAAAACCACTTTTCGCACTTGTGTTGGTGCAGGAAACCACTTTTGCACTTGTATTAGTGTGGAAAAACACTTTTCGCACTTGTGTTAGTGTTGAAAAACCACTTTTCGCACTTGTGTTAGTGTTGAAAAACCACATTTCACACTTGTGTTAGTGTTGAAAAACCATGTTTTGCACTTGTGTTAGTGTTGAAAACCCACTTTTCGCACTTGTGTTGGTGCAGGAAACCACTTTTGCACTTGTATTAGTGTGGAAAAAACACTTTTCGCACTTGTGTTAGTGTTGAAAAACCACTTTTCGCACTTGTGTTAGTGTTGAAAAACCACTTTTTGCACTTGTGTTAGTGTTGAAAAACCACTTTTCGCACTTGTGTTGGTGCAGGAAACCACTTTTGCACTTGCATTAGTGTGGAAAAAACACTTTTCGCACTTGTATTAGTGTTGAAAAACCACTTTTCGCACTTGTGTTAGTGTTGAAAAACCACTTTTCGCACTTGTGTTAGTGTTGAAAAACCACTTTTTGCACTTGTGTTAGTGTTGAAAAACCACTTTTCGCACTTGTGTTAGTGTTGAAAAACCACTTTTCGCACTTGTGTTGGTGCAGGAAACCACTTTTGCACTTGTATTAGTGTGGAAAAAACACTTTTCGCACTTGTGTTAGTGTTGAAAAAGCACTTTTCGCCCTTGTGTTAGTGTTGAAAAACCACTTTTTGCACTTGTGTTAGTGTTGAAAAACCACTTTTCGCACTTGTGTTGGTGCAGGAAACCACTTTTGCACTTGTATTAGTGTGGAAAAAACACTTTTTGCACTTGTGTTAGTGTTGAAAAACCACTTTTCGCACTTGTGTTAGTGTTGAAAAACCACTTTTCGCACCTGTGTTAGTGTTGAAAAACCACTTTTCGCACTTGTGTTGGTGCAGGAAACCACTTTTGCACTTGTATTAGTGTGGAAAAAACACTTTTCGCACTTGTGTTAGTGTTGAAAAACCACTTTTCGCACTTGTGTTAGTGTTGAAAAACTACTTTTCGCACTTGTGTTGGTGCAGGAAACCACTTTTGCATTTGTATTAGTGTGGAAAAAACACTTTTCGCACTTGTGTTAGTGTTGAAAAACCACTTTTCGCACTTGTGTTAGTGTTGAAAAACCACTTTTCGCACTTGTGTTGGTGCAGGAAACCACTTTTGCACTTGTATTAGTGTTGAAAAAACACTTTTCGCACTTGTGTTAGTGTTGAAAAACCACTTTTCGCACTTGTGTTAGTGTTGAAAAACCACTTTTTGCACTTGTGTTAGTGTTGAAAAACCACTTTTCGCACTTGTGTTGGTGCAGGAAACCACTTTTGCACTTGCATTAGTGTGGAAAAAACACTTTTCGCACTTGTATTAGTGTTGAAAAACCCCTTTTCGCACTTGTGTTAGTGTTGAAAAACCACTTTTCGCACTTGTGTTAGTGTTGAAAAACCACTTTTCACACTTGTGTTAGTGTTGAAAAACCACTTTTTGCACTTGTGTTAGTGTTGAAAAACCGCTTTTCGCACTTGGGTTGGTGCAGGAAACCACTTTTGCACTTGTATTAACTAGGGCATGCCCGTACTATATATAAGCTAGGACGTGTCCGTACGTGGGTGCCCGTTCCTTGCCAAAAAAAAAAAAAAAAAAAATTTGTGTAGGGGTGTGTGTGTGTAAACATCCTAGGGTGTGCCCGTACGTGGGTGCAAAAAAACATGCGTGCAAACAACAACAACAAAAAAAAACTTTGAAACCACGTGGCAGTAACGACCACAGAACCCCCCCCCTCTATTTACATGAATGGTTTGGTCCATTCGCAACGACCACAGAACCCCCCCCCCTCTATTTACATGCAATGGTTTGGTCCAAAGCGAACGGTTTGGTCCATTCGATGTGATTCGATGATTCGATGTGAATGGTTTGGTCCATTCACAACGACCACAGAACCCCCCCCTCTATTTACATGAATGGTTTGGTCCATTCGCAAAGCCAAAGCGAACGACCACAGAACCCCCCCCCCCTCTATTTACATGAATGGTTTGGTCCATTCGCAACGCCAAAGCGAACGGCGAACGGCTAAATCGCCATAGCTCGGTAAGTACTTGTCCGATTAATTTAAAACCTTGAAAAGGCACATCCTCGGGTCCCCAGCAATATACCTGGCAAGTTTCAAGTATATCGGACCGGTAGTTGTCGAGAAACAGCGGTCACAGACAAACAGACAAACAGACAAACGTACAAACGTACAAACGTACAGACAGAGATTACTGGAATTATAGATAGATGTGGAAAAAACACTTTTCGCACTTGTGTTAGTGTTGAAAAAGCACTTTTCGCCCTTGTGTTAGTGTTGAAAAACCACTTTTCGCACTTGCGTTAGTGTTGAAAAACCACTTTTCGCACTTGTGTTGGTGCAGGAAACCACTTTTGCACTTGTATTAGTGTGGAAAAAACACTTTTTGCACTTGTGTTAGTGTTGAAAAACCACTTTTCGCACTTGTGTTAGTGTTGAAAAACCACTTTTCGCACCTGTGTTAGTGTTGAAAAACCACTTTTCGCACTTGTGTTGGTGCAGGAAACCACTTTTGCACTTGTATTAGTGTGGAAAAAACACTTTTCGCACTTGTGTTAGTGTTGAAAAACCACTTTTCGCACTTGTGTTAGTGTTGAAAAACTACTTTTCGCACTTGTGTTGGTGCAGGAAACCACTTTTGCACTTGTATTAGTGTGGAAAAAACACTTTTCGCACTTGTGTTAGTGTTGAAAAACCACTTTTCGCACTTGTGTTAGTGTTGAAAAACCACTTTTCGCACTTGTGTTGGTGCAGGAAACCACTTTTGCACTTGTATTAGTGTGGAAAAAACACTTTTCGCACTTGTGTTAGTGTTGAAAAACCACTTTTCGCACTTGTGTTAGTGTTGAAAAACCACTTTTCGCACTTGTGTTAGTGTTGAAAAACCACTTTTCGCACTTGTCTTGGTGCAGGAAACCACTTTTGCACTTGTATTAGTGTGGAAAAAACACTTTTCGCACATGTGATAGTGTTGAAAAACCACTTTTCGCACTTGTGTTAGTGTTGAAAAACCAATTTTCGCCCTTGTGTTGGTGCAGGTAACCACTTTTGCACTTGTATTAGTGGAGAAAAAACACTTTTTGCACATGTGATAGTGTTGAAAAACCACTTTTCGCACTTGTATTAGTGTGGAAAAAACACTTTTCGCACATGTGTTAGTGTTGAAAAACCACTTTTCGCACTTGTGTTAGTGTTGAAAAACCACTTTTCGCCCTTGTGTTGGTGCAGGTAACCACTTTTGCACTTGTATTAGTGGAGAAAAAACACTTTTTGCACATGTGATAGTGTTGAAAAACCACTTTTCGCACTTGTGTTAGTGTTGAAAAACCACTTTTCGCACTTGTGTTAGTGTTGAAAAACCACTTTTCGCACTTGTGTTGGTGCAGGAAACCACTTTTGCACTTGTATTAGTGTGGAAAAAACACTTTTCGCACTTGTATTAGTGTTGAAAAACCACTTTTCGCACTTGTGTTAGTGTTGAAAAACCACTTTTCGCACTTGTGTTAGTGTTGAAAAACCACTTTTCGCACTTGTGTTGGTGCAGGAAACCACTTTTGCACTTGTATTAGTGTGGAAAAAACACTTTTCGCACTTGTGTTAGTGTTGAAAAACCACTTTTCGCACTTGTTTTAGTGTTGAAAAACCACTTTTCGCACTTGTGTTGGTGCAGGAAACCACTTTTGCACTTGTATTAGTGTGGAAAAAACACTTTTCGCACTTGTGTTAGTGTTGAAAAACCACTTTTCCCACTTGTGTTAGTGTTGAAAAACCACTTTTGCACTTGTGTTAGTGTTGAAAAACCACTTTTCGCACTTGTGTTGGTGCAGGAAACCACTTTTGCACTTGTAATAGTGTGGAAAAAACACTTTTTGCACTTGTGATAGTGTTGAAAAACCACTTTTCGCACTTGTGTTAGTGTTGAAAAACCACTTTTCGCACTTGTGTTAGTGTTGAAAAACCACTTTTCGCACCTGTGGTGGTGCAGGAAACCACTTTTGCACTTGTATTAGTGTGGACAAAACACTTTTCGCACTTGTGTTAGTGTTGAAAAACCACTTTTCGCACTTGTGTTAGTGTTGAAAAACCACTTTTCGCACTTGTGTTAGTATTGAAAAACCACTTTTCGCACTTGTGTTGGTGCAGGAAACCACTTTTGCACTTGTATTAGTGTGGAAAAACACTTTTCGCACTTGTGTTAGTGTTGAAAAACCACTTTTCGCACTTGTGTTAGTGTTGAAAAACCACTTTTCGCACTTGTGTTAGTGTTGAAAAACCACTTTTCGCACTTGTGTTAGTGTTGAAAAACCGCTTTTCGCACTTGTGTTGGTGCAGGAAACCACTTTTGCACTTGTATTAGTGTGGAAAAAACACTTTTCGCACTTGTGTTAGTGTTGAAAAAGCACTTTTCGCCCTTGTGTTAGTGTTGAAAAACCACTTTTCGCACTTGTGTTAGTGTTGAAAAACCACTTTTCGCACTTGTGTTGGTGCAGGAAACCACTTTTGCACTTGTATTAGTGTGGAAAAAACACTTTTTGCACTTGTGTTAGTGTTGAAAAACCACTTTTCGCACTTGTGTTAGTGTTGAAAAACCACTTTTCGCACCTGTGTTAGTGTTGAAAAACCACTTTTCGCACTTGTGTTGGTGCAGGAAACCACTTTTGCACTTGTATTAGTGTGGAAAAAACACTTTTCGCACTTGTGTTAATGTTGAAAAACCACTTTTCGCACTTGTGTTAGTGTTGAAAAACTACTTTTCGCACTTGTGTTGGTGCAGGAAACCACTTTTGCACTTGTATTAGTGTGGAAAAAACACTTTTCGCACTTGTGTTAGTGTTGAAAAACCACTTTTCGCACTTGTGTTAGTGTTGAAAAACCACTTTTCGCACTTGTGTTGGTGCAGGAAACCACTTTTGCACTTGTATTAGTGTGGAAAAAACACTTTTCGCACTTGTGTTAATGTTGAAAAACCACTTTTCGCACTTGTGTTAGTGTTGAAAAACCACTTTTCGCACTTGTGTTAGTGTTGAAAAACCACTTTTCGCACTTGTCTTGGTGCAGGAAACCACTTTTGCACTTGTATTAGTGTGGAAAAAACACTTTTCGCACTTGTGTTAGTGTTGAAAAACCACTTTTCGCACTTGTGTTAGTGTTGAAAAACCACTTTTCGCACTTGTGTTAGTGTTGAAAAACCACTTTTCGCACTTGTGTTGGTGCAGGAAACCACTTTTGCACTTGTATTAGTGTGGAAAAAACACTTTTCGCACTTGTGTTAGTGTTGAAAAACCACTTTTCGCACTTGTGTTAGTGTTGAAAAACCACTTTTCGCACTTGTGTTGGTGCAGGAAACCACTTTTGCACTTGTATTAGTGTGGAAAAACACTTTTCGCACTTGTATTAGTGTTGAAAAACCACTTTTCGCACTTGTGTTAGTGTTGAAAAACCACTTTTCGCACTTGTGTTAGTGTTGAAAAACCGCTTTTCGCACTTGTGTTGGTGCAGGAAACCACTTTTGCACTTGTATTAGTGTGGAAAAAACACTTTTCGCACTTGTGTTAGTGTTGAAAAAGCACTTTTCGCCCTTGTGTTAGTGTTGAAAAACCACTTTTCGCACTTGTGTTAGTGTTGAAAAACCACTTTTCGCACTTGTGTTGGTGCAGGAAACCACTTTTGCACTTGTATTAGTGTGGAAAAAACACTTTTTGCACTTGTGTTAGTGTTGAAAAACCACTTTTCGCACTTGAGTTAGTGTTGAAAAACCACTTTTCGCACTTGTGTTAGTAGTAGTGTAATAATGTTGCTTCTGGGACACCTCCGTTTAACATGGGAAATCCCTATCTAATGTCATTTACCCCCTTGTCTTTTTCAAAAATCATAAACACCTCTATTTCTCCCACCCTCATCTTTATGAACCTTTTGTCTGTAGTACCTATCCTTAATGTTGTTCATTAGACCACTCAAACACTACAAATATTTGTTTTCTCTTATAGACCTATCATCCTTCTTCTACATATCATCTGGCAGATTAATCTTTGACCCATTCACTTCCATATTGACCCTAAAGACCTCTATTTCTCTCACCCTGTTCTTTACGAACCTTCATACCTTTTGACATGTTATCCTTATTCATTAGACCACTTAAACACCTGTGATCCTTCTGACCTTATGGACCTTTTAACCTTTTACTCTTAATATCATCTGGTGAATATAACCCACTCAAACAACGACCCTACAAATCAAACCTTTTTTTATTAATTCTTCGCTTTTGAGAAATGACGTTGTTTCAATGACTTGGATAACTTCCCAGAAAGATTTCATTGTCTTATTTCCTGTTATTCACACACGCTCAGGGCTTCCCCGAAATGACTGCATGTCGTCATTTCAAGAAAATACATTTTGTTCATTATAAAAGAACGTGTTCAATTCAATTTTGATCATTGGGGATCGACATGTCTTACTACTCCATCCTTTACTCTGATAAAGAAGAAGAATACTCACCAAGGTAAGTTTCATTTAAAATTAAAGTGTTTAAAGCTTTGTATGGGATTAATTATACAACAAATGACTTAATATTCCTTTATCTTTACAGCAATGCGAATATCCTGGCAGAACTTCAAACTGGTTGGAATGAAAATACTGCAGAATCTCAAGAGTTGCAAAACGAAATGAACTTGGTCAACCTGTATGTTTCACCATTCTTGGAAGATTCATATGCAAGGTAAGATACTAAATATTAATACATTTGTGTTAAACGACGCTGCCTTAGTGTGTGTGTGTGTGTGTGTGTGTTCGTGTGTGTATGTGTTTGTGTGTGTTCGTGTGTGTATGTGTGTGTATGTATCTGTGAATGTGTGTGTGTATGTGTATGTGTGTGTTCTTGTGTGTATGTATCTATGAATGTGTGTGTGTGTGTGTGTGTGTGTGTGTATGTGTGTGTGTGTATGTATCTGTGAATGTGTGTATGTGTTTGTGTGTGCGTTCGTGTGTGTATGTGTGTGTGTGTATGTATCTGTGAATGTGTGTGTGTATGTGTATGTGTGTGTTCTTGTGTGTATGTATATATGAATGTGTGTGTGTGTGTGTGTGTGTGTGTATGTGTGTGTGTGTATGTATCTGTGAATGTGTGTATGTGTTTGTGTGTGCGTTCGTGTGTGTATGTGTGTGTGTGTATGTATCTGTGAATGTGTGTGTGTATGTGTATGTGTGAATGTGTATGTGTGTGTATGTGTGTGTATGTGTGTGTGCGTGTGTGTGATGTTTTGTCAAGCTTACTTCAACATAGTAATTTCTCCTTATTTTGTTTGCAGCCTTGAAGACCAAAGCTTGGAGTGGGACGATTTTGATTTTCCAAAGAGTGGTTATTTCCCGTCAACATGTGGTACCCTAAATTTTCAACTCGACCACTTGAACACAAAGCTCGATTTTTTCGAGGTAAGCATGTGTGTACGTGTGTGTGGTTCACCGTTTATAATAGGTACACCATATCCCTGCGCATCGTAAGAGGTGATTCAGGGTTGGTGTCAGGAAGGGCATCCGACCCTATATTAATAATAATAATAATAATACATTTATTTTGTATAGCGCTTTTCAAGACGCTTTGACATGGAACATAAATATGAAATAAATATCTCTCCCCTCTTGTCTTTAATAGAAAGAGATTCAAAACCTGAAGACATCTGCTGAACCAACCTTTGACTTGTGCTGGGAAGAAATTGATGACTTATGCTGGGGAGAAGTTGAATGTATACCTCAAGAAAAATGTTTTAATAATATAAAGATTTTAATGTTTTCAATATTTATATATATTTGTTTTGTTTACAATTATTTAATTCTTAATTACAAAAAGAGAATAAAGGAGGGAACGGGGAGGTGCACCCCTGCCAAAGACCCTTCACCCCCCTCATCCCACCCCTCCCCTCCCCTTGTGTGTGTGGGGAAGGTGGGGGTGGGATGAGGGGGGTGAAGGGTCAAGGGTGGGGGTGCACGGAGGGTGGGGGATGATGGGTGTGGTCTGTGTGGGCGGGGTCTGTGTGGGCGGGGTCTGTGTGGGCGGGGTCGGTGTGGGCGTGGCTTATGATTTTTTATTTATTTAATTTTTTTTTATTATTACCACTAATTAAATTAGCTAATCTGGGTGGGGTGAATAGAAATGTTGTTTAATGAATTATTAGCTTTGTTTTTTGTAATTCTTGCGAGTAAAATGAACCCAAGATTTCCTCTCCATTTAAATCATATAATTTGTAGGTCCAAGGGACTGTATCCATTACATCAATGATTTTAAATAATTCACGAGTCCATTTTTGTGTATAACCTTTCTCAAAATGGCTTTTCCATTTGTATATCCTTACCATATCACCAACTTTGAACTTGGGCTTTCTCAAATTAATCTCCTTTTCATATTCTAATTTTGTAAATGTTTCTGATGGTTTTGATTGTGTTGATGAATGAACTGTATTATTGTAATTATCTACAATATCCTGAATTAAATACACCCATTTTTGAGAACCGAGTTGTGTGAATTTTTTATATAATTTCTCTTTTAAAGTACGATTAAAACGCTCAATAACAACTGCCTTTCCTTCATTAAAGGTGCTGTATAATTTAATACCCTTCCCCTTAAGAAATTTCATGAATATTTTGTTATAGAACTCTGTTCCCTCATCAGTCCATAACTTCTTTGGTTTCCTTTTATCCCGATCAAATATTAGCTTAAAGGCTAACATTAAAGTATCACCCCTTTTATTTTTTAAAGGGACAACCCAGGCAAATCTACTCCTCAAATCAATAACGGTTAAAGCATACCTGTATCCCCTGTCATTATTCAATTCAATTAAATCAGCGGACCATATGTGGTCAGTGTATTTAGAATAAACCTTCCTTCTTTTAAACTTTGTGATTATAGGTTTGTGTAATTCTTCAGCCAAAAGCTCCTCAGTCTTGATGGCATCATTAGAGCCTAATAGTTTTTTGAGGAATAACCAAGACCAAGTTTCAATTTAGCATTTATCAAATTTCTCACAATAAACCTATCAACTTTCTCTCTCAACGTTGGATTTTGTATCAAAGACAAATTATACAACATTTCGCTGTCGGCTTTATGTTTTTCAGTCAACGTAGTGGTTTTCCCATAAGCAATATCATGCTTCATACACACTTCGTCAACCCTATTTGTAGGTTTAGACCAAGGTTTAGGATTGTCAGCCTCATCTAATCTTTTATCCAAGTTTGTTCCTGGACCACAGAAAGAATACCCTGGAAGGTGTAATTCCCCTGGAATTCCAGTTGTTGTAAATTTACTTCCTGACAGAAACTTTTGTATGTCTCCTCCTCTTTTAGGAGAGATGAATTGGCACTTTTTAGAGCCACATACTTGACATATTCCTTTTTGATAAACTCTATTATTTTTAGCTTTAACATAAGAGATATTTTTAGATTTAGTTTTCTTTTTACATTTGAGACAATAACTCATATTTATTTATCAGAAAAATTCCGACAGAGTATCAAAACCTTTTTGGTTTTCAACATATACATTTCAATCTTTATTTTTAAAACATAAAGAATCCTAAGGAATGCCTTCACTCTCTCCTCCATTTATTTACAAATAAAAACTAACTAAAGTCAATGACACCAACATCATCAATCACATAATCTTTTCCTTCTTCTTCTTCTTCTTCTTCACCACTTTCTCGTTTAAATCTCTGAAATTGAAGACATTGACGTTCTTATTTTTGAAACCATTATCTTCGTAAGAGTTGTTAATTCTTTAATTTCCTCTTCGGTGCGTTGAGATTGATTTATTTGCTTTAATACACTCAATCTTTTATGAATCTCAGTGATTTCCATCTTTTTATATTTTTCCTCCCTCTCTCTTTGCTCCCTCTCCTCCTCCTCCATTTTCTCCCTCTCCTCCTTCTCCTTTTTCTCCCTTTTCTCCCTTTCCTCCTTCTCCCTTTTCTCCCTTTCCTCCTTCTCATTTTTCTCCCTCTCCTCCTTCTCCTCCTTTTTCTCCCTCTCCTCCTTCTCCTCCCTCTCCCTTTCCTCCTTCTCCTTTTTCTCTCTTTCCTCCTTCTCTTCTTCAACTCCTTCCTCATCCCTTGCTACCCTTGAGTTTGAACCCCAAAGAATATTATACATATACTCATCTGGATTTTGAGATATTCTTGTATCTATAATTATTTTTCTCATAATAGGATACCAATAAGATTTGTTGACGATTTCTAAAAGAGTTTTATATTTCATAACTTTGAGAAGTTCATTTTTATTTAATATTTTAAACAAGTCTCTATTTGTGGGTTTAACAATATCAGTATAAGGCCAGTTTTTTATGACAAAATTCCCATGTATATGCTCCAAATCATAAGGTATGTAATACCGAGCACCCTTTTCTTGTAGGTATCCTTGAATACAAAAATTATAATTCTCTTGTAGTCTTCTTCCTGCCATTTATGTATCAGAAATATATGTGAGATTAATATTATGACAGGTAATACCACCCCATCTTCCCACTACCAAATCGGTTTGTATTCCTCGGCTTTCTATCCTTATCTCATTACCTTCCTTCTTTGTCATGCGAACCATCGCTATACTATCATATATTTTTATTTTCTTAAAATCACGTATTTGTTGTTTACTAATTGTACTTCCACATAAATCCTTATCCTCACCAAGTGGATAATATTCTTCTTTACGAGACTGATTTAAATCATGTAGGTCTTCTATGTTTATTGAAAAAGACCAATTATACCCTAAATCAGGCATATCATACCCCCATTTATTAATTCGCATATTAACTAAATGTCCTTCTTTATAAAATTCAATTGTAAGCAGGTAGTTAAATTCAATGAGGAAAGGTGTATGGTCAGTATAACCAGGTGTTGTGGTTGTAAATTTTACTTCTTTCACAAAACGTGCTGTTTTCTTTAAAAATATATATTGTGATAAATCACTTAATCTAATTAAGTCATTCGCATCTGTAGGGTTTGGATAATTGATTAATTTATAAGTATTCTTCATATTAATATTTTTACTTACACTATATTTTTGTCGTTCAGCCTGTGCCTTTGTATAATAATTTGATAAATCAATATCCTGAGAGGATTTTCCAAAGATAGAACCATCTTTTCCAACATAGGTCATTTATATTAGATAAAAAATGATATCATAAAAATTTTCATTATTGTTGAGTTGAAATAATACATATAAACATAATTGGCCACAACATTTAGAATTAATTTCTTGAACTTGGAATGTTTGATAAACACCATTCTGTAAGAATTGTATTACTTCAACAGGTGGTGGCATACCATAACTATCAAAATAATATTTATCCTGACTATTATGAATACAAACCCAATGAGAACCATTCTGTGTGTCTAAATTCATAATAATATTCTTTGTATTCTTATTTATATGTATTAATTCATCTCTCATACAAATAACCACATTATCAATTTTTAGTGTTTTACAATACTTAGCTAGTTCTATATTTGACGTTGTATTCTTTCCAAATTGTTTAAACCATTTATCCATTTATTTATGAGAAAGATACAATCCATTACCCCGTTTAGTTAGTTTAACACCCGCTTGAGCGATAGAGGAAAGCATATCTCCAACCAACAATCTAGCTTTATCAGGTAGACTTTCAAGTTTTTGAGCAAAATCTACAATTACACCACTTCCACTAATTTGTTTCTCCAACTCCTTGTTATGTCTTTCCAATTCTTTTTGAGCTTTTAGTTGTGCCTTCCTTTCGTTAGCAGTTTTTACCGCTGCTGAAATACCACCAGTCAATGCTCCCGCCGCACTTAAACCAGCAAATAAAGGAATTAGAAACGGGAGAAATCCTCCTCTTGACTCGTCTATTGAATATTTCTTTAACATAGGTTTCGTCATTTTAATTTTAAGTGATCCAACATCATTTAGTGTTTTTACTTGTGTGTGTGTGAGTAAAACATCAATTCTTACAGCTCCTTTTCTTTGAATTGTATTAACATTAATAATACAAGGCTTTTGATTTTGAATACAAGATGTTAATTTATTAAGATTGATTTGATTAACATATACCCCTACCATTTATTTATGAGAAAAAACCTATGTGATATTAATCATAACACCATTATCTGTATTAATCTGTAATTCTGTTTCCTCCAAAAGCAAACAATAAGCATCAACTTCTTCATTCTCCCCTCTTTCAATGTATAGAGAAGTATCCACTCGATTAGACTTTATAGTTTCCTTTTGAGAACTCAGGTCAATTGCGTAGATTGTATATAAACCTTTAAATGCAACCATATCCAAAATAGGATCATTATTACCATTACTTTCACACACCTTTTGGTAGGACTTGTAGGCTTCCGCATAATCATTTTTTTCCCAATCAATTTCCAATCTATCTCGCGGATAAAATGTGCCATCAAGAGAAACCCGAAGTTGTTTCACCTTAGCATTATCACTCAGCGCATTATTCTTATTAGTACCGTCCTCTCCATCTGGTTTTTTAAAAATGAGCCAGAGGTATCGTGGCTTTCCTTGAAGAACACCCAAATTCCAAGTGTAGGTAGTGTGTTCCAGTTTAACGTGTTGACATCTTCTTTTAAGGTATGATACATTTAGCGGTTTCTTTGAGTTAAGTCTTCTATTTAACATCTCTTCCGTTTTAAGATTAGGAGTATATTCACTGATATACCAACACAAATCATTAATAACAAATTTATTATTTTCTCCAAAAGCATTTTCAACCCCAAAAAGCAATCTATTTACATTATCATTCCTTTGTAGTTGAAATCTAATTTTAAGCCCATACAAAACTTTATCATAATCACAAAATCCAAATATACCTTTCAGAGGTACTGCTACGGTAAAACTATTCTCAGCTTTTGCGTCATCATTATACATTGACTTCCTTTGACTATAACCAGGGTCTGCGTTTGTACCCGTTGACATATCAGGAATAAAACCTTCAACAGCTCCCTTACCCATTCTATCACTAAACGAATATAGTGTAAATTTCATCATTTCAGATGTAGCAGAGACATAATCAACCGCTTCAACCTCTTGTGTTCCAATATACAGGCGGACACTGTCAAACATTTTCCAGAAGAAATCATTTACGAGTGTAGCATTAGTATTATTCGCAGCCTTAGTGAATTTAAATTTACACAGCAAGAAACTATCAGCTAGATTCAAGTAAGTTTGTTGATTATTTATTTCAAAACTTTTTGTTCCGTTTGAATTCCAGTCTGTTCCTGTAATAGCATTTACCTTAAAATAGTCTTCCTTTTTAGTAGAGTTTGAAATGATAATCGTATCATCCAAATCATAGATACTATCAATCGCTTCCATACTTGTATTTATATAGTATTAAAATCGTTGAAACCCTGACCCAAGTATTTTAATGATTTTTTGTCGTTCTTGTGAAGATAGTTGAGTTTTACCTTTTTTAATTTCTTTGATTGCTTGTAATTTATGAGACTCCTTTTGAGCATCTTTTATACTCTTTATAGCACCCGCAACGGAGCCCACGGCAGAAGCAGTTGAACCAATTAGGTCTTTATGTTTAAGGATGGTTGAACCAATACCCATTAGAGTATCAATTATCCCATCTCCTTTATTTCTAAATTGATGTCCCACACCCCGTTGTCGCTTTGGTTTATAGTATCCTTTACCCACATACCTTGTATAGTCTGGTGAAAGGAACATGCCCTCCCCTGTAATTATTTTATATTTTCCCAACTCGTGTTTTCTTACAATAACCATTATTTATTTATTGAAAAACTTCACGTAGGTGAATTCTGATGGATATAATTTCATCATTAAAGGATATCATACGATTATCTTGGTCGGTTATCCTAAAATTTACTCTGTATATGGTTTTTCCTGACACAGGTAAATAGACAAGATTTTTTGGTTCCATATTAAATTTATAACCAATCGGGGTTGAGTATGCACTGAATGAAAATATTGTATTTGTTCTTATTCCATCGTTATAAGCACCGTCAATCAAATCACAATGAATTAATACTGAATTTATACCGGAGGATATTTGGATAACATTATCACTGTAAAACGTCCCGTTATTTTCAATCTTTTTTGAAGAGAAACCCAATAGCTCTCTAAACGAATTTTCAATCGTGAAATCAACTTTATAATTATTTTTAAGTTTAATAGTTGATTTTGAAGTGTGTTTTTGAATATCTATTACAATATTTTTTGGTTCATCACCTTTTTCTTTCATAAGGCGAGAGACTTCTGAAGATATTTGAGAAATCTCGTAAGCTCCAGGTGAAACGGTTATAGTTTTATATCCACTTCCTGGATTATAACTAAACTTGTTGTTTTTCTCTGTGATATTAAAAAGGGTATTGTAAGTTTCCATTGACAACAAAGATGCCTCATATGAGGTAAGGGGGTCAAGTTGTAGTGGGTAAGGGAATGAAGCTGTGTAATCGCTCGTTGTGAAATTAAAACTAAGAATTGTGCTTCTCATCTTATTTAATATCTAATAAAATATCTTTGTATTGACATTTATTAATTATTTTCATGTTCATCAACTGATCTAAAATGGCTGAGGATTCATTAAAACAATTGTTGTTTCCAGCCTTCTTACTACCTAACAACAATAATAGCCTATTAACTAATTGTGATGGGTCATTTGGAAGAAAACTAACACCTGAACCAAGTTTACTTAAAGCATCAATAATATGTTTCTCCTTCTCATTCTTCTTACTTTTACCAGCAACAGAAACTCCATAATCAAGTGCATTTAACAACTCAATATATACCCTATCTTCCTCTCTTTCCATATCAAGTGGTTCCTCAAAATATTTTGAACCGCTGAATCCGGGGTTTGTTAGAAGAAACATTAATCTTGGAGTTAATTTAACATTTGGTTGAGTAGAACTCAAGAACATCAATTCATCATTAAATATCAATACCTTTTCTTCCACAAGATGAAACACTGCTGGTTCTTCTGTTGGAATGAGACCTGCTCTGGTTTTTGAACCCGCCGAATATTCATTGTTTTGAAGAGCTTCCACAACATAATTAGGGGGTTGATTTACCTGCTCAAGTTTCCGAAATAATCCCTCGTCATCATATTCTAATTCACCAAGTTCTTGTTTTGTTATCTGACTAAAATCTTTGAGCATTTGAAGTTTTTTCGGAGTAAATTCTACCGTGGGAACTGTAGGTGAGTGTTGAGCTTTCAAAAGTGGTTTAAAGAATTTCTCTTGTTTTCTTTCAAAGGCTTCTTCACCAGTTAGTTTCTGTCTCCGTTTCTTCTTTATCTCTTCCTGTTGTTTAACAACTTTTGAAACTAATTGTTGATGTTCCTTAAACTTTCTTTCTCTTTCTTCGGTATTCATTTTCTGTATTTATTTATTGAAAAATATCATGTAGTATCTCATCTTGTTTCACAACAATATATTTATATTTTCCAATCGTGTGTTTCATATAATTTTCAAATTCTTTTTTACTACATAACGTAGAGCAATTATCTCTCCAAAAATTATTTACATCTATTGAATTTAACTTAAATAAAATAAAAGTATTGGCATTGTTTCTTATTGAGCGTCGAGGGAGTTGAAAATATGATTGACTAAGATATATACAATTACAAGAAGAATGTCTCCCTCTTGTATAGTAGCTATCCATTACTGTTTGGTTTCTCTCATTAACACAATCATCAAAGATGACGAGGTTCTTTTTTGATTTATCTAAATCTTGAGGTGAAGGTATATCATCCGTATTATCACTGAGAATACAAGTTATGGGTTTCGATTTTGATTTCTGTGTATCACAAAATAATTGTATTATATCTTCAATATTATAATCATTCAGTTTGTTTTGAAGTTTAAATAAACCGATAATGTCTTCCTTTTTAAGACCTGCATTAAAACCCTGTGAGAGTAGTTGATACTCGGGTTGAAAACTTGACTTTGTAAAAATTATTAAATTATCATAATCTAAAAAATTAGAACCAAGGAGCATCTTTAAAAGTAAACAGGTTTTTCCACATCCGCTTGAACCAACTATTAGACATCTCAATGAATTTGGAATGTTTTTATGGTTATTAAATTTTATCTTATTTTCCCAAACGGGTAAAAAATCATTCATTTATATATTTGGAAAACAAGTCATCCAACTTTTTTTGAGCTATTTTAGAAACTCTATATTTTATCCTGAGTTCGGGTTTAATTTCAAAATAATTCATTATTTTATTTATGTAGTATCTTGTATTAACATTTCCATTAAAATTATTTTGAATAATAAATATCATTAAACCCTTATACATTTCCTCAATACAAGGAGTCTCTTTCCTTGTAAGAAATGGTGTATTATCACCATAATGCTTAACATTCATCTCTCTTATTAATCTTGTAAAGTAATTCATTTTTGGTTCTAATTTAAAAGAGTTATATGTTTTTTTATATTTCTTATTATCATTAATTAGAATATAATCACAGAATAAACATTGTTTATATGAATCCTCATCATTAAGCCCCACTCTATCACAAGCCGGACAATTCTCTAATTTATCATATGGAGAGTCTGGAAATTCTAAATATCCTTCAGAACTTATCATATTTATGTGGTAAATTTTTACTTAAACTAAACGCAAGTTTATTCATTAATAAATACAATGTTTCAAAGCACAAAAGACAAATTTCAATCAATCTCTACTTCGGTGGAAGATATAGAAAAATATGTCAAAGATGTTAAATTGAACAAAGATAAATATGGAAATTTTTGGGTAAAACCAGTTATGGAAAATAACATGAGCCCCTCTATTTCATTTAAAGGAAGAGCTCTAACTATACCTGGAAAGACATCCATTAAAGTAAATCTAACAAAAGTTTCTCCTCTACTCCTGGCAATTTATTCAAAGCTTGAAAAAGTGATTGACCACGATACTTTGAAAAAGAATGATAAGACCATTAATAATTCTAGAGGAGACATTTGTATTTTCTTTAATAATCCAAAGGGTGTAGATCTAAGTAAAATGAATGATGTTAATATTTCTGGTGAAATGTCATTTCGTTCTATGATAGTTAGAGATTATTTAAAGATAACTTTTGATATAAAAATTGTAGAGATTGAATCTGTTAATGAAAGAAAGTATATAGATATTGATGGGAATATTTTTCTTGCTAATTAAATATGAGTCAATACAGCAGTGAAGATTTTACTATTTCATTGAACTCGGACGATAGTGATGATAGTATTTCATTGAACTTGGACGATGGTGATGATAGTTATGATACTAATAGTTTGTGCTCAAATGATAGTTATGAGAGTAGCTTTATTGATGACTCTGAGTATGATTCTGAGTATTCATGTGATAGTTATGACTTAGATGATTCTGAGTGAAAAAGTGTTTTAGTTTAAGCACAGCGATATATATAAAACGGAGCTGTAAAGCTCAAAAGTGTTTTATTTTAAGCACAGTGATATATATAAAACACCACGTTTTCTCACGCTATAAATATGGTTTATTGTGATACTTGCGAGAAGGAAGTAAAATATTATAAACAACATATTCTCACCGCAAAACATACATACAACATTTTAAACAAACTTTCCCCTCTTCCACCTGAAACAAAACACTGTTCTACATGTAATAAAAATATCCTCAAGAAAGGCTTCAAAATACATCTTAAAACAAATCTACATTTATCAAATTTTATCACAACTAAAAACTCTGATGGAGCATTCAAAGGACATATTAAAATAAGAGTCTTTAACTTCAAACCTCCTGAACCAGAGTCTATAGTTGATGCTGTAGAAATAGTTAAACCTGCTGTTCAAACGTTGATTGAAAAAACACTAAAGGAAATGAAACCACTTAAATTTTATATGGGAGTAAAATTAGAAATGACAAAGGATGAAGGAGTTATAGATGCACCATACATGAGAACTGAGCCACACTTTATATCTTCATATCAAGATTTTAAAACATCAGGAGTCTATGATGAACTTATTAAACAAGAGCAAGATGTGGATAATTCAATCGTAGGAAGTGGATTCAATATAGGAAAAATTATTTACATAGACATTCATATTCTTAAATCAGATCCTCTAAAAGCTTCTTCTTACATTGATTTACCCAGTGTTATCAAAAATAGAAAAGCAGTTATCAATATCAAAAATAAAGACAATAAATGTTTTCTCTGGTCTATTTTAGCACACTTACATCCTCCACATTTTCATGATGAAAGAGTATCTCATTATAAAAAATATGAGAATACATTAAATACGAAAGATCTAAAGTTTCCGATGACTTTAAATGATATTCCTAAATTTGAAAAGATGAATAATTTATCAGTTAATGTTTATGGTCTAACAGAAACAAACAACATTCAGGTTTTAAAGCTTTCTGACAATTGTAAACAAACTCATATTAATCTTCTATATTTTAATTCAGACGAAAATTCACATTATACATACATCAAAGATATTGCTAAATTAATAAAACCACAAGTCTGTAAGAGAACAAATAAAATATATATTTGTTTGCGTTGTCTTAACTTCTTCAATTCACAAGAAAGATTAGATAAACATTCAAATTATTGTGGCGAACATAAATCAACGGTAATCAATATGCCTAAAGAAGGCTCAAAGATCACATTCAAAGATGAAAATAAAAAGATCAAACATCCATTTGTTATATATGCTGATTTTGAAAGTATTTTAGAAAAAATTGATACTGCTTCTCAAGATCCAAAAGAATCATACACAAATAAATATCAAAAACATACTCCTTGTGGTTTTTGTTATTATATCAAATCATCCGTTGGTGATAAATATAACAAGTTAGAGATGTATAGAGGCTCAAATACCCCAGAGGAGTTTGTGAAACGACTAGAAAAAGACTGTGTTGGATTAACCAAGATAATGAGAGAAACCAATAAACCAATGTCCTTAACAAGTAAAGAAAAAAGGGAATTTATAAAAAACAATGTCTGTCATATTTGTGAGGAGAAAATTGGTAAAGGTCTAAAGGTTAGAGACCATTGTCATCTCACTGGTAAATATAGAGGTCCGGCTCATCAAAGTTGTAATATTAATTATCAACTCCCCTCTTTCATTCCTGTCTTTCTTCATAACAACGCTCATTATGATACACATCTATTTATCAAGGAACTCTCAAAGACTTCTGGAAGTATCTCAGCAATTCCAAACACGGATCAGAAATACATTTCATTCACAAAAACAATTCACACATCTCCTATTACTCATATCAGATTTCTTGATACATTTAAATTCATGGCAAGTCCATTGGTTAACTTGGTTCAAAATCTAAAAGAGTTTCCATGTCTTTCAGAGTATTTTTTAGATAAAGATTTTCTAACACAAAAGGGAATTTACCCCTATGACTATATGGACTCATTTGAGAGATTCAATGAAACACAACTTCCTTCAAAAGAAAATTTCTATAACAAATTAAATAATAGTCATATATCTGATAAAGATTATGTACACGCACAAAATGTTTGGGAAAAATATAACATCAAGAATCTTGGCGAGTATCACGATTTGTATCTCAAAACTGATGTGCTTTTATTGGCCGATGTATTTGAAGCCTTTAGATCTGTTTGTCGCACTGGATATGGATTGGATCCTGCTCACTACTACACAGCACCTGGATTGGCCTGGAGTGCGATGTTGAAAATGACAAAACAAGATTTGGATTTGATAACCGATGTTGATATGCTTTTGATGATTGAAAAGGCAAAAAGAGGTGGAATTTCACAAGTCTGCTCGAGTAGATACGCAAAAGCAAATAACAAATATCTTCCAAATTATGATCCAACGAAAGAGAGTTCTTACTTGATGTACTATGACGCGAACAACCTGTATGGCTGGGCAATGTCTCAGGCTCTTCCTTATGGAAAACTTAGATGGGTAAAGGAAAAAGACTACAAAAACGTTTTACAAGATGTATGTATCTCTACACAAAAAGAATTGGATGAAGAAAAAGTTGGTTATTATTTTGAAATTGATTTAAAATATCCAGAGGAACTCCATAACCTACACAAAGATCTCCCATTTGCTTGTGAGAAAGCAAGTCCAAAGAAAGAATGGTTGAGTGATTATCAACGATCGTTTGATATAGGTGAATCAACAGAAAAATTACTTACTACATTATATAACAAGAAAAATTATGTTCTACACCAAAGAAATTTGCGACAATATTTATCAAAAGGTCTAAGAGTAGAGAAGATCCATAGGGTTCTAAAGTTCAATCAAAGTCATTGGTTAAAGGGGTACATTGATTTTAATACACAAAGAAGAACAGAGTCAAAAACAGATTTTGAGAAAGACTTTTATAAATTGATGAATAATGCGGTCTTTGGTAAGACTATGGAGAATGTGAGGAAAAGACAAAATATCAGACTATCAACATCTTGGGAACAAGCATCAAAATTAATTAATAGACCGAGTTTTACTCGAGCTGAGGTCTTTACTGAGAACTTTTGTGCGATCCATTTGATTAAAGAGAGTATTGAAATGAACAAACCTATTTATATTGGAACAACAATTCTTGATTTATCAAAGTCATTAATGTATGATTACTTTTATAATAACTTGAGGAAGAAATATCAAAATGATGTTAATCTACTTTATATGGATACAGATAGTTTTATTTTGAAAATTAATACCAACGATGTTTATTCAGACATGAAAAGAGACATTAATATCTATGACACGAGTAATTACAGTCCAGAGAGTGAGTTGTTCTCTTCTAAAAATAAAAAGGTGATTGGAAAGTTCAAGGATGAATTAGGAGGAAATGTTATGAGTGAATTTGTGGGATTGAGGTCAAAGGCTTATGCTTATAAATACATTGTGAATAACGTTGAAAAGACTGATAAGAAGTTAAAAGGTGTAAAGAAAAATGTTATTAAAGAAACAATAAACTTTAAGGATTATTATAACTGTTTAACAACAAAGAAAGAAGAGTTTAGAAAGATTAATGGAATAAGAAGTTATAAACATCAATTATATTCAGAAGAGATAAATAAGAAAGCATTGGGGGCTTTTGATGATAAGAGGTTTATTTTAGAAAATGGAATTGATAGTCTCCCTTATGGTTATATAAGTATATAAGTGATAAGATATATATATAAGTGATAAGATATATATAAGTGATAAGATATACATAAGTGATAAGATATATATAAGTGATAAGATATATATAAGTGATAAGTTAAAAAGGGGGGGGTTGGGGATTTTAACGGGCTACCGCCGCCTTTTTTACTATCATATAAATGATAGAACCAAGTATCAACCAGACTAAAGAGTGGAGGTGTAATCAACCTTGGTATATAAATGGAAAACATAATGAATGTGAAAAATATCAAATAGGTATAATTGAAAAGGCAACTGGTAAAAAAGTTCACAAAACAAATAAGAGAATTAATTTAAATACCGGTGAATTGGGTAAAAAAGATGGAAATATTTTTGAGTGGACGGAAAACTTTGATGGTTGTCAGGAAAATATATACTTTAATTTAAAAATGGTATGTGGCACTGGAGGCGCTCAAGCAAGAACATTGAGGGAGGTTTACCATTTTATCTTAGCTCAGTTAAAATATCTTAATAAAGAACCAAACTCAAACATATTTTTTGTTAATATATTAGATGGTGAAGAGAGTTGTAGGAGAATTAAATTATTTCCCACGCATAAACAAATATTTGTAGGGTCGTTGTTTGAGTGGGTTATATTCACCAGATGATATTAAGAGTAAAAGGTTAAAAGGTCCATAAGGTCAGAAGGATCACAGGTGTTTAAGTGGTCTAATGAATAAGGATAACATGTCAAAAGGTATGAAGGTTCGTAAAGAACAGGGTGAGAGAAATAGAGGTCTTTAGGGTCAATATGGAAGTGAATGGGTCAAAGATTAATCTGCCAGATGATATGTAGAAGAAGGATGATAGGTCTATAAGAGAAAACAAATATTTGTAGTGTTTGAGTGGTCTAATGAACAACATTAAGGATAGGTACTACAGACAAAAGGTTCATAAAGATGAGGGTGGGAGAAATAGAGGTGTTTATGATTTTTGAAAAAGACAAGGGGGTAAATGACATTAGATAGGGATTTCCCATGTTAAACGGAGGTGTCCCAGAAGCAACATTATTACACTACTAAGGTCGCATATCGCAGGAAAGCGAAAGAATCGCAAATTAGTTTTAATTAGTTTTAAAACATCGTTTAACGCCAACATAGCGCCAACATAGTTTGCCGACGGGAAATAAATGAATACGCTCTCAAATGTGCCATCCGAGGCAGAGTCTGTTCGCCACGTTCGGCACACGTGATACCTCGCTGCTCTGATTGGTTGAATCGTTTTTTGGACATAGCTCGGTAACTACTTCTGCGATTAATTTAAAACCTTGAAAAGGCACATCCTCGGGTCCCCAGCAA